>NC_136498.1:4339537-4347037 GCF_053919585.1 Euprymna scolopes
ACTGAGGAAAGATGCCGTCAAAACGTCGAAAAACTGCAGAAGGACCCTTTTTTTATAGGACAAACAGATTATCTGTTTGTCTTCATTTGGATATATCTATATGACGGATATTAAAGCCTTGTTTTTCAATTCGGCGCCCTTAATCTACCCCCACCCCGATCATTTTGTGTGCCGGTCGAAATATTTTCATCTTTTGAACAGTTTAGAATGTTTTCAGTCTCGCCTTTTACATTCTGTCTTCGCTCAGCAGGACATAAAACGACTCCAATCGATACTAAAGCAAAACTGTTCCGTCATCGTTCAGTAGTCGCTGAAAGATCGGATACACGAGACTTTTACCAAATTGCAAATAGCAAAAAGATCTACTTATGTTATATACGAAAATCGATACGAAGACACAAAGAGATAAATTCTGGACTCTCTACAAATTAGGTGGAATTCTTGATGCGTATACGCAACTCCATAACATGCTCTGTCTGCCAGTCAAGCTCTCACGTTTCTTTTTGAATTAACATTTTTTATCGCTAGATAAGCTGATTAAATGGACATAACTTATTATAGAATTTTTTGTATGCAATTCGCTCTTGAGAATGTGATAACGTAAGTATGAATATGGAATTGCATATTATTAACATTATGATTAATCTTCCTCCTTTTTTTGTTCATAAAACTAAATTTGCATACGTGATTGTTGAAGTGATCCGAACACACGTGCGTTTGTGGTGTAGCTCTTGAATGCAAGCGGTGTATTTTGGGTGATAGTGCGTCTCTGACAAGTGGCAAGAAAAGCACTAAAAATTAATATAAATTGGAGTATAAAAGTTCTGTTATAGCAAAAGAATAAAAAGAAGGATATCGTGCTTATAATCATGGAAATAAATGAAACGTAAAAAGAATTGAAGGGTCACCAGTTAGTAAGAGCTAACTAAAACCATGAACAGAGTTTTATAAATAAAGAATCGAAGAAAAGAAATTAAAAAAAAATTACACCTATAATTTTATTAGAATACTAGCAGGCCGCCTGGCTTTTCCTGGTCATAAAATACTCATAAATATTATATTTTAATTAATGCGGATTTCTTATTTATTATGAACAGAAATACTGTGGGTATTAAACGTAACGTTAAATTCATTTAAAAATGAGGTAAAAAGAAAAACGAAAAGAAACTCAGACATGTGCATACGAGTATTATCTTTTTCTTAACATTTCACTTCTTGTAAGTAAAGAAAAAAATACTCGAACTGAGATCGAAACCAAAACCTAAAAACAGTAAGTCAAGTACGATAACCATTAGGTCAGTTTGTCACAACCTTTAAAAAGTGTTGACTTATTCTTAACATAAATAACCTGTAATTTAAACGATTCACGTATGTGCATTCGCAAAACAGTTGAAAAACCGATGTCACTCTATCTATCTATATTACATGACACTCTCTCTCTCTCTCTCTCTCTCGTGCAGCTATATATCTGTTAGTTCGTCTGTCTCTCTTTTATATATATATATATATATATATATATATATATATATATATATATATATATATATATATATATATATATATATATATATAAAGATACTTTCACTACACCGATGAAGACTGAAGGATCGGTCGAAAAATTATGTACCTGTAAAAAAAGTTTTTAAAATTTTTTTCGTAATATTATTTTGTATTCCTGCACGTCACCAATAGAAAACGAATAAAGAAAAGTTATAAGCTTTTATACTTTTCGTATTCTTTTTTATACATTTCCATTTATATATATATATATATATATATATATATATATATATATATATACATATGTGTGTGTGTGTGTGTGTGTGTGTGTGTGTGTGTGTGGAGGGGGGATTTAGCTGCTTGTCGGGTTTATCGAGGGTATTTACGTCGAGGGGGTACAAGTGCGTGCAGTTCTTCGGACCATTCACCGTTAAAATATTTGTAGAACAGATAAAGAGTCATTGGCCAATACTATTGGTGGTAGAGAAGGTTTCTTGTAATTATTGAAGGAAACAAGTTTAGTCTTGGCAGCATTGAAGGTGGCCATCCATTTTTGGCCCCATTCCACTATAGATTGGAGGTCATCCTCTAGCGTTTCTGCCATTTCTTTAGATATGTGTCCATTTGTTTTCTAGTCGTGTCTGTTATAGAGCGTGGTGTCAACAGCATATATACCCATCTCACAGACAATTTTGTCAAGGAGGTCGTTTATGAATATTAGGAATAATAGAGGTTCAAGGATAGACTCTTGAGGCGCTCCCGCATTTATATCATATTGTTTAGATGTACGATCGTCGAGGATAACCTGGATTTTTCTCTTATCTAAGAAGGATTTAATTATGTAAAGTATTCTTCCAGTGATATCGTATGATCTGATTTTCCCTAGAAGAGCTTCATGTCATACCCTGTCAAAAGCCTTAGATATATCTAGAGCTACGGCTCTACTCTCTCCTGCTTTCTCCAGTGAATGGTATATGCATTCAGAGATTACAGTGAGGATGTCTGCTGTGAAACAGACTTGCCTAAATCCATATTGTTAGTCGGTCAGAAGTTTAGCATCTGTAATGTGATGGACTAGAGCTTGGTTAATTATGGTTTCAAATATTTTGGCAAAAAGTGGGAGGAGGCTAATGGGGCTATAATTTACTGGGTCAGTTCTTGCGCCAAAATTTTCTTGCGCCAAAATTCTTTGAAATTGGTAACACAGAAACAGTTTTCCAGCAAGCAGAAAAGCAAGGTTCATTAAGGCATTTATTGTAAAGTTTGGAGAGAACTGGAGCTACTTCGGCGGAGCACTTTTTTAATAATTTTTGTGACGTGAACCGACATCTTGCTGCCCAACTCCCTACATAGTATCATAGTAGCTCATGTCCCTGATAGTAGCCCCCTACACCGAAGTGGTAATGTGCCTTGTTTGGGATGAAAATGTAATAATAAAAAAAATAAAAATCGATTGCTAAATAATTTTTAAAATGAAAGCGAAAGTACTTTTCTAAAAAATAAAAATTGTTTGAAACGGGTTCATTTTTAATACAAAATTAAAGAAGGGCGTAAATTAATTAAATCGCGTATAATTAATATAAACTTCTCAATATATTGCTTGACGAAAATACTTTTTTTTTTAATGTACGTGCCCAAAATGAAAAATAATTCTTTCCCTTTCGGAAAGAAAATACAATAATATTTGTGCCAATTTTATAAATCTTTCGACAATTTCTTTGGGAATCGAAACAGAAAATGACCATCCTTCGTAATAGTCATTCATCGATTAGTACCGTGCCCATCGTACCTTATTCTGTGACGTCAACAAATCACGTGACTTTAGTGGAAAGACCTGCTTTACGATGGCTGTGGTCAAACTCTTTAATTTTCATTCTCTAAAAAATTTGCCATTCTTTCTTTTGGTTTGGAAATTTGTCAAAAACTTCTCATTCTCTCTTTGTGATGTTGCCTTTCCCTCTTCAGCTCCATACATCGACCAATGAGAAACGAGGTCTCTGTTCGATTTGACGTAAGATCAGATTCAGAAGGTTAAGTGAACACGCGAGTTTCTAACTGATTTGTAAGGGCAGTTGTCGTTGTGCCAAGCGTTTTAATAACAAACATATCTTTGACACGAATCAAATCTACAGCTTACAGATGCTCCAGCACGAAGAACTCATCAATCATGTAGAACCGGTTCCTCTTGCCACAGTTTTTACACTAGACGATCTGTGTGTAAATGCCACCACGGGGTTAAGATGCCCAAATAGATAAAGACGTAGTATATGAAATCCTTTTAGACAATAGAAATCCCACGATAAAAATAATTTAGACAGAACATAATATTCATATTAATAAAAGGTAAACGTTATAACTAAATTATTTTAAAGGAAAAACTGTTGAGAAATCTCGCAAAAATAATTTATTTGGGTTGATCGAATAATTAAGGGCCTATCTGCGTTAAAAATATTTAATATTTATTAGAACCCCGGGATACGCCATTAATAAGTTCGGAAGTTGATATCGTAAGGTGAAATCGCCGTATAGCGGGGCATAATCCAAATTTTTACATTACATACAAAAATTAGTAACAAAATATAGTACAGTATATAAGACACACGTATATAATCAAATAATATTATAAACAGCACTGTAGCACAGGGCAAATACCGTAACCAGGGTCCGGACAAACATCGTATTATACATAATAAGCTGAAAAAAACCGCATCCTAAAGCCACCGTAATGCCGGGGTTCTACTGCATACACACACACACCCGCACACACCCGCACACACACACACACACACACACACACACACACACACACACACACACACACACACACACACACACACACACGCATATATATATTTCCACAGTCAAGCAACATCGAAGATCACAAGAGTCATGAAAGCTAACAAACCGGAAGCAATATATATATATACTAGCAGAAGTACCCGTCGTTGACTGGGTTCAAACACACTCTACAGAAAATGGACTGTGATTGATGAAAGTATGATAGGTTATGAAAAGGAGGGGGTTGTAAAGAGATAGGTTTTGATACTCAAAAATTTTACCATAAGCAAAATATGATGAAAGTAAAGATAATTTTCGCAAAAATATATTTTTTTATATCAACTTTGTTTCCATTCGTAGCCAAGAGTGACCAACAAAATGATGTTTCCTTACAAAGAGAAAATATTTTATATATAATGATATAAATATACAAGAAATAAATGTTACCATAGTCAATAAAAGTTACTTTTATGGTAGAAAGGTTCATTGGTTTGTTGGTTTCTATTTTTAAGTTGTTTGTAAAAAAAATTTTTTTTTAATTCACGAACCGGTTTAAAATAATCAAAATGGCAGCGACTTTGAAATGGAGGGCCCTGTTTTCAATTTCTGAGCATTCTGTGTTAACAATTTAAGAAAGTTCTGTCAACGTAAGGAATATTTATAAACATATTTTAATGTTTTCCGTTATTTTGTGCTTCAGAAATATTCGATTATGGCATGTGTAGTTTATATAAAAATTCATTTAAGTAGTTATCGCCTCGCTTCGTTTCAGTTTTACAGTATTGAACGGTGTAGTATTGCGTCGTCGGATTCAGGGTTGTACTATTGTAATGTAAAGAACACACAGAAGGGTTCCTTCTAGTACACTGATAAAAAAGCTTAAATAGATATAAAAAGGTTATGTAAATGTTTTTAAAAAGACACGTAATCACGTGAGCAGGATTTTTTCCTTCTTTTGACACGATAACAAGTAACGTTCTAATTTTTTATTATTTATCTATTTTCGAAAGAGTGCCACGTGCAGATGGAGAAGGAAAAAACAGAGTTATGCAAAATTTGTGTCGAGAATTGTATAAAGTTCCGACTTTGGGGGGGGGGGCTTTCACTTTAATAAGAACGTGAATTTATAAGGTGAATTTATTCGACACAATATGATTCAAATTAAAAAAAAATAAAAGTTAACGTGAATTAAGATTAAAGTGAAGGTGTTATTGTGGACCCTCACCTCTTTTAAAAAACCTTGTTAAACTTTGTGACATATTTAATTCTATGGAGGCAGGCGCGAACGAACACCCCATAATTTTATTATACTATATTTCTTTAAACTGAAACATAATTATCAAAGTATACTTACGCAAATAGATATGAAAAGTCTTTGTTAAAGTTTGTGCCATATTTCCATGGAGTACAGGCGCGAACGCAGACCCTACAATTTTATTATATCATCCCTATTTTAGTTGAAACATACTTATCAAAGTATTCTTATGTACATCTATATCAAAAACACTTGTAAACGTTTTTTTTTCATTTTTTATTTCCATACTTTGGGGGCAAGACGCGTACGCAGGACCCACAATTTTTATGAACCATCGTTATGCTAGATCAAACATACCTATTCCTGATCCTTGATACATCTTCTATGATTATATGCAATCAGTTTTTTTAAAAATAGTCAACCATGTAGGAGTCTATTCGTGACCAGACACACACACAGACGTTCAGCTTTATATTATAGATATATCTTGGAACATTTTTAACCTTTAACACTATATGAAAAACTTATTTAATTTTGATACAGGGGACCGACAATATTTTTCGGACACTTTAAAAAAAGAACTTCAAGGTGGTTACTAGTGCCAAAAACTTTTTCGATTGTGACTACCTAGTTGAGGAGTGAAAATCCACTACTAGTATAATCATTTATTTAGTTTGGCTTTGATAATTTTATTTTTTTGTGATTATGCGAAAACTGATTCGGCACTATTTTTCGGACATGAAAAAAATCCTTTTTTATTAAGAGCTATATTCATGTATATGTTGGCGTATGCAAATTTTATGTTTGTACATTTAGCTGTCATCATTAGAATCAATTATATGTTCTATTATACTGGCAAAACAATTAAGTTTAAGGAGGTAAAATGCATTCAAACGAAGTTGTTTGTTTGGCACGGAAAAAGCAGGAAGATAGCCTCAGCATCAGAAAGATCGCCATGGATTTGGTGCTGTCGAAATCAACAGTCTAATACATGCTGAAGACAAACTCCGAGCGGAAAAAAAGAAGAGAGGACGGAAAAGATCAATTAGCAAGAGGACTGAAAGGAGAATGAAGAGGACTGTGACGCGCCTCTTGACATCTACAGTAAAAGTTGCAGCAAGAAAAGTGAAGGAGAAATGTGAATTGGTTGTAAACGTCCGAACAGTACAAAAAAACGCTGCATAGGATTGAAGTATGTAAATGCTAAGAAAAAAATTACACTAACAAAGAAACACAGAGGAGCAAGACTGGAGAGTTCTAAAAGGCGGTTAACAAAGCATGTTGACTTTAAGAAGGTTATATTTACTGATGAGAAGCGTTTCAAGTTTGATGGTGCACTTGGTCGAGAAGGGGTGAGCCTGTTGTACTGAACAAACGACAGATGGGACGAGGAGAAGTTATGATTTGTGGTATCATCTTTGCTAAAGGAAATATATGGTTGGGGTGGCTGGAAGGACGACAGATCAGCGAAAACTCCAAACAGAGATGAGAAAACCTTACCAAGGATAAGAAGAGAGATGAGGAATGATTTCGTTCTACAGCAAGACAATTTAGCATCCATGTGTCAAAACTCATAAAGTGAATATGACTACTTTGGAATGGCCTGCAAAAAGCCCAGATCTAAATTTAATGGAAAATGTTTGGGAAATGCTTACGCAACTTGTCTATGATGGACCTGAAATAACGAAAGAGGCTCAACTATGGGAACGAATACTAGATGCCAAAAAATAACTAATGGAAACACATAGAGATGTTATTGTGCGTATGTTTGGTTATTATGAAGAGAGATTGATAAAAGTTATTGAGAGGAAAGGTGATATTACAGACTATTAACAGTTTTTCAACGATGTCCGAAAAATAATGTCGCGTGTGTTTTGTAAAAAAATGATGAAGATTAAATATTTTTCCTTATCTAATCTGTTTTCTTCCATTTTTATTACAGGCATTGTCTTTATATGTTTATGCTA
>NC_136498.1:4352037-4494537 GCF_053919585.1 Euprymna scolopes
TCAACTCAAAAGCCTAGAAGATATAAGCAATGCACGAATCTGAAATTTCCCGCCTTCGACCCTGTCACTCAACCCAGCCGCAGAATCCAAGCCCGGAAATGTCCGAGCAAAACAAACGTCGCGAGTATCGACCAGGCTGGTATGAAAATCTCGGGTTCGAACAGACAAGCAGCTGTCGTAGCACCGAAATAAGCTTGTCACTGCATTAGATTGGTCTGTTTCATACTGACGTCACTAATATTTGAAAGATGAACACGCTCCCCCTGAATAGTCAATATCTACCGCTGGAATGTACGATGTAGATATGAATAGAGTACATGTCTTTTTGCCCTTCATCGATTCATTCTCATAACAATAAGAAATTATATATATATATATATATATATATATATATATATATATGATTAACTGAAATTTTCAAATACTTTCTGATTACAGCTTGTATAAATATTAGTAACAATATTTATGAGATAATCCCATCCATACAAAGAAGCTTAATATACGAGATAGAACAATAGTATAAATGAGAATTTGGAAATAAATTCAGTAAATTAAAAAATTATAATTATATATATATATATATATATATATATATATATATATATATATATATATATAATTATTCAGAATAGTGGAATACAATAAATCTACTGGTGTGCAAATCCAGTGATCATCGGTCTTACAAAATATTATTGGATGCAATATATATAAGACTATCCCAGCTAAATAAAATTGCTCAATATATTAGATAGAGCAAATAAATCATAATTTAGGAATTTAAAATTGTGATTTGAAAAAAGTTGAATTTCAAATATAGAAATTTTATTGTATGCAAGACAACGAATACAGTATAGAAAATATATTTCCTTAACCCATGCGTTTTCGTTATATTTTTCCTCCGAAGAGATGTATAAACATCGAAAACTCATGGGTCAAGGACATATATTTTACTATACTGTATTTGAAATTTAACTTTTTCAAATCACAAATTTTAAATTCCTAAATTATGATATATATATATATATATATATATATATATATATATATGTGTGTGTGTGTGTGTGTGTGTGTGTGTGTGTGTGTGTGTGTGTGTGTGTGTATTTTTATATATAAGAAGTGCGCTCCAAAAGGCATACATCTTTTTTTGTTCCGCTCGAATGGATGAGAGGACATTGCAAATTGCATTGTTATTATTATTATTGCACTTATGTATTCATGACCTCAAAGTTTCATAACCCTGTTGCAGATATTAACAGTGTGAGACTCTAAGAAAGCAGAAAAAGTCGATTTATATAAGGATACAACTCCTGTCTTCCTAGCTCTTACAAAGATAAAAAAATACTAGGCTTTAGTTTTGAAACGCCCATCGTATTACAAAGCGCACTCAAGACCCCCATGCACAGCCATTGTTTATCGCTGGCAAATTTCCATCAGGAATGATTTTGACCATGTAGAAAAAGATAAATTAATAAATGATCGTTGGAAGCATTGTTTAAGAAAATTATAATTTTGAAAAAAAAAAAATTCCTTTGTAAACGACGTTTAAGTTGCAAATGTTTATATCTGACTGAGGATGGATATTTTAAATTAATGCGGAAAAAGTCAAGATAAAATGTTTGCTTCTTAAACGTACTTTACAAAGTCATTTTTCTGTTTTTAACTTTAGATTTTTTTAAACTGCTAGAACTTTTGCCCATTTAATAATAATAATAATAATAATAATAATAATAATAATAATAATAATAATAATAATAATGATAATAATTAATTTGTATGCACTGTTCACAGTACACAGCAGCTGACAGCTCCGCAATCGGATCCAGTACCATGATCATCAGGAGGAACCACTTCGCAGTTTCAGTCCCTACTCCTCCACTGCATTTCTGAAGTAGCAACCCCACCCCCAGGAGGTCGTATTGGTACTGGTATAAGTTATTTTCCTGACCAACATTCCTCATTTCTTTTTGATGAGTTCCCTCCAAAACAAAACGATAAACAACACACAAAAAAAAATTAAATTAAAAAAATTCTTAAAAACAAGACTACATCTTTCGATAAAATTGATAAATTGGATAATTGAATGCGTAAGAATGTACGAGGTATCCGATAAGAACATTAATATTGTTAAGAAAATAATAGGAACATAGACATTCGAATTGACAGCTGGAGGACAGCATGTGAGTAAAAGCAGAAAGGCATCTTCCAAGGAGACTCACAATCATCACTACTGTTGATCACATACATAATGCCATTTAACTAAATACTTAGGAAATGTGATGCTGGACACAAGTTTATAAATATAGGACAAAGAATAAACCACCTCATGTATAAGGACGACGTGAAGCTATTTGCAAGAAAACAAAAAGGAACTGGAAAATCTGATAAACAGAACATGTGTCGACTTAGAAAAGAATGGAATTTTTAATGGAATTTAGAATAGAAAAGTGTGCACTACTAGAGATGTAAAAGGGAAAAACTAGATATACCAGAAGGCATGGAACTACTCAACCAACAGGAGATGATGACGCTTGGTAAACATAAGACTTATACATATTTGAAAGTTTTGGAAAGAAATACCATCAAATCTACAGAAAAAACTGGAAAAGAGAACCTGAAAGAACAAAGAAACTCTTAGAAATAAAATTATACAGTAGAAATCTAATTAGGAGAATAAGCACGTGGGCAGTATCGCTAATAAGGTACTCTGGACCATTTATAGGCTTGAATTAATCAACGAATAAACTAATGACAATGTGCAATCCATTACACACGAAAGATGATACTGATCAACTCTTCATGAAAAGGAATGAAGGGAAAAGAGGATTGAAAAGTATAGGTGATTGTAGAAAAGACCCCCCCACACACACAAGACTCTGGAAATGTACAAGAGCCAGAAGACGGAAAGATTGACCATGACAGTGAGAGACACCACCAAGAAAAAAAATTTTGGAAGCGATGAAACAAGAGACAAAAAAAAAAAAGACAAGAAAAGAAGAGTGGAAGAGTTACATGGGCAATTCGTAGGAATGACAAACGATGAGAATTATTAAAACACCTGGACATCGTAAAGAAAAGATCACATGAACAGAGAAATAGAATCTCGACTGACAGCTGCACAGAACAACGCGATTAGAACTAACTATATTAAAGCTAAAATAGATAAAACACAGGAAACCTGTAAATGTAAACTCTGTTGACAAAGAGACGAAACGGTAAACTACATAATAAGTGAATGCAGTAAATTAATTCAAGATGATTACAAGAAGCAGTTTTGCAGTTCGAATATGCAGACATGTGTCTACATATTTTGTGTTTGAATCACAGACCGGAAACAGTACTGGGAAGCGAAAACAAACTCTGGGACATGCAGATACAAACACACACTCATTCAAGCAAGAAGACCAGACGTCATAATAATTAACAAAAAAAGAAAGAATCAGCCAAATTGTAGATTTTGGGTCCCAGTAAACCACCGGGTGAAGATCCCAGAAACAGAATAAAATGAAGCAAATATGTGGAATTTGCCAGAGAACTGAAAGGAATATGATACCTGAAGAAAATCAATATGATACCAATAAGCGTTGGAGTACTAGAAACAAAAAAATTGGAAGAAAGAATAAGAGAAATCGGAAGATTGAGAGATTATACGACAAAGGGTAATTCTTAAAACAAGTGTAATCTTAAGGAAAACTCATAGGAGTTACAAACCAATCATTTTGAAACTGCAACAGAAGTAAAATTAAAAGATAGAGGAACACCACATTGAACCTAGAAAAATGAAACCGTAACATTTTAAGTTAACAGCGTCCACCTTTCCCAAAAATGTACGCCATACAAAATAGTCAAGGAGGATAGAAAGACTGAAGAGAGAAAGCACTAACCAGACCTCTACTGGATGAGTGTGAAGAGGACTAAGACCCTAGGGAGGCTTGTTGTTACCCAAATTCGAGTGAATGGTAATGGTTGTTCCCAGCGAGAAGTCAAAGGCAAGAAGCTGTTGCGATAACGCCTAGTCATTTGCAAAGATTATCGAAAGGGGTGGTGAATTCTGCAAATCTGTGGAGACTTGCTGTCATCCAGATTCCAGGGAACACCACCACGCGAGACATTGGTTTGCTTTGTTTATTAAAAGTAATATCATCCAAACACTTGTAACGCAATAAGACAAACAACAAAAATGAAGATAAATGTTTGAAATGCGATAGTGATGATGGGGGATAGAAATTTCAAACTACTTATTTGAAAATGAAAATCTGACACTATTTTAAAAATGCGCAATCTGATGATAGTCTGTGTGAGAATTCCTAATAAATAATGTAATAATATATAATAGATAATAAGATGTCTTGTGCTTGACGGATTTTCCATGAACTGATCTTTTATGCAAGTGCTTCCTCTCTGTGGAACACATTATCGTGGGACTTATCTCCTGCTGTTTACAGCTTCGTCGTCTTTAAATTCAATTTCAAGAAATTCCTGACAAATTGCCCCATAAAAATCTGTTCCTACCATTAATCAATCTAAGTACTCCTATAGTGTTCTTCATCTTTCGTTTTGCAATCAGTTTCATCTTATAATCTTTTATCCTCAAATGATCCTTGTCCTTGATAAGTGGTGATCTAATTGTAGAGAAATTGTACCTTATGAATATGGGTCTCTTTTTATAGAGGTACTGTCGATAATTAATATATAAATTAAACAAAGAAAACAACAACCTGGTTAGTACTTGTTGGTGACGAAAGATTTCTGTTAAGGTCAACAATGTGTGTGCGAATAAAATGGAAACACAGGTGCTCGATCTTTTCCAAAGTGTGGGAAATAGGTTATTAACGTTTCTTTATCAATAAATAAAATAAGTAAACATAACAACATTATCTTCTTAAAAAGTAATCAAAAACATGAAATGTGTTCGATTACGTGAGATAAGAAATGAAATAAAATTTATTTATTTGTTATATAAAACAATTCGATGCCGTACTCCGTGTTTACTTGTAAAATACTGGAAAGTTTTCTGTCATACTGATCTAATATGATTGCTTTTTTTTTTTAAAGAAAAACTTCATTAAGCAACAAACGGGTAATTTAAAGAATAATTATTCTGTTAGGAAATGAAGCAAAGTTTACTTTTTTTGTGTCCAAAATAAAAATGTTTAAATTCGTTTCTGCGCAACTGGCTCGGCGCATGCACTCGTATGAATTAATAAAAACAAATAAAAACATTTTAAGCCAATCACATGCATTTCTCTGAATTTATAAAATTTGCTGATTTGATCAACCTTGAATGCATAAAAGGACAGATTTTATCTTCAATAAACAAGTTGAGCTAAAATCCGCAATTAAACTAAAATCTATTTTGCCTCGGCTCCTTTACCCCTTTGTCAGAATTGGGACTGCTATCTCAACTCACACATACACAGTCGTAAGCACTAAACATGCTAACACTAACGCTTATGCACACATGCAACTCATTAACTTTTGATTACGATTTTGCGATTTGTGGATAATTCTTTGTCTTTAAATTATTGACCCAGATTTAATCGATATCTGAACTAATGAAACTCCTTGATCTACAAAAACTATTCAAATATGAGCAAACGTTCTATATTTTCATATGTAAATTTCCATTTCAAAATATGTATAAAATATTTCTTTTGTGAATTAATGTTTCTAAACGCGTTATTTTGCTTGTCCTTATCATATAACATTTCTCTCACATTTGAATATGAACTAAATACAGTTTTCATTAAAAATGTCTCCTCAAAATCAACTCATCACAAAAATGCCCCCCCCGCCAAATTATAACCCTAAAAACGGGAGATTCATAAATTCTAAAAATTGGGATAGGTAAAAGAATTCCAAAATAAAATTCTGACACAAAGAATTTTTAGAATTTGTTTATTGATGGAAAAGAATTGGGTTAGAGAAAAATCGGAACAAAATGCATTTTTAAGTCTCGACAGATATTTAAGCGATTTAACCAAAAAGCAAATCGGAGAATTACGGAATGCACTGTTCCAGAAATAGAATTAAATGAGAAAGTAATTGAAAAAATATAAAAACAAAATATAAACGCGTTCGGATGCGCAATTAAAAATAATTTACTGAAAATTTTAACTTCTTGAACTTACTTTTTATCTAACAAAATTGTTGAGGCACAGATGGACAGACATTCAGGTAACATTCAGCTTAGATTATTTTTACATCACTTGCATGTCCGCCTGCTTGACTTTCAACGGAGAGACTGAACTGAAACTGTTGCTCGAAAACGTGACTCATGTCATATTGTGATCGTTCAACTATGTTTTGTCTATGAAGTGTGACCCGTTCATCCCTCACTTTCCCCACGTCATTCGTCTCTAGGTATAATCTTATTTGCAGCAAGGTTATCTTAACATGCACTCAGTGTAGCCCTTATCGAAGTTCACACAAGCTAGAAAAGAAAGACATATTTTTCTCGTGGGTGAGACAAACTACGTACACGAAACCCATTGACAAATTTGGGGACAAAATTCACTGAAACCACACTACCCACACTCAAACACTGCACCCCCCACACACACATATACACGCGCGTGCGTGTGCACTTTCCTTCAGTGAATCATCGTTACTATAGTATACTGAAGTTAAATAAAAGGAAAATCTATCATTTTTAAATTGCGTTTCTTTGTGTGTTTTGTTGTTAACTTCCTTTAGAAAGACGACAATGGGATCAACACTATAAACCCAACAATAACAGGGAGGTGACGTAAGAACGTTGGTAATCTTTGCGTGGTCGCTCCCGTAAGTTCCCGATATTTTTGTAGAAAAAATTCTTAAAGAAATATGAAGAAAACGAATGCGAACAAAACCATCATGAATAATGCTCAACAACTCTTTTGAATGTTAATCTTTCGACCCTCTTTTTCGCTGTATATTGGTTGGTTGCCTAATTCAAGCGAGCCTAATTGAGGCGATTGTCAGGTTATGAAATACGAAATATATAGAAAGAATGTTTTAATGACAAAAAAAAGAAATGTTATTGAAACGGATGAAGTAATTTAGAATAAATAAAACATTATGTTAAATATTTATATAATGACTTTGGAATTTTAGAAACGTAAACTAATACAATTTACGTTTAACCAAATACAAAAGGTGATCTCGTTATGCGACGTCAAAAAGTCAACAAAGAAAGGATTTTCATGTATTAAAGAAAAGAGTTTAGTTTTTTAGTCTATGAGTCTGGAGTTGTCAGTAGTAGAAGCATTCGGTGAGGAAGTTAAATGTAAATACCACTAAGAAACGGCGTCCACTCCGAAAGCAATAGAAGTCACAATCACAAAAATAAAGGTTATGTGTAAACATAAAATTTGACTTTCATGTTTTCAGAGGAGAAAAATGGTTTGTAGTTTTAGAGTCACGTTACAGAACGAGATGTCAAAGAGTTGCGACTCAGAAGAAGGAATGTGTCTTTTGTTCGATGTGTTGCGACTATGAAGAAGGTATGTTTCTTCTTTGTCTGGTTCCAAGCAGTCAAAGATGCTTATTTGTCACGTTAAAGAACTCTCCTGTATTAAATGAACTGTATTTTATGTGTAAACACCGACACCCACACATTATACATACACTATTTCACACTAGACTATTGTAGATACACTGTTATAAATACATATGACTGCTATTTCTTGACAGAAGCTTGCTATCTCTCAGGTTAATGTCGGGCTAAATCTGCACGTACATGGCTCTTTCGCCCACCTACACTCTTGCATAATCGTTCACAGGTGTGGCAAGAGAACTTGCCAGTATTTGCTGGTTCTTGTAGAGGGACTATATTATGTTCCATTGAGTGTCATGTTAAACCGTTTACAGATTTGCAGACAAATTCATAGATGTTACAGCAATACTTCGATGACCTGAGTGGCAGCACATCCTCATAAAATTGTTGATCTTGTCTAATCTTGTGTGACATCACATAGTTCACCAAGCCAACTTGGACAGAAGAAATCTGCCACAGTTTGTGCATTTTAGTTCTTGTTAAAAGTTGGCAGGAACTGCATATTCACCCTGCTTTCTGAGAGTGCGTTTCAATACTGCGTGTTTAACATGCTTCTCCTCAAAGTTTCTACATCCTTCAATGATTAATTTTTCCCACTTATTTTGATCAATAGTTTGAATTTCCCAGTTATTAACACCGAATTCTACCAGCTTACGGTTATTCCTCGGTGTATACTTAAGTCTTTTTTGTAGGTTTATGCGGCGGTCGCTTTCCTATGGAAAGCTCACCATAAAGCAGTTAGGGATAGGAACTCCGACTCTCCTAACTGCATCCTCAGCAATTAATGTCTTCTGTAGTTGTTGCCGTTTAATATTATATATTGGTTGCATTGTTTTGTAGTTACGTCATGTTTGATCTCCCCCTCCCTCTACCGCTATATATTTATCCTTCTCTCTCTATTTCTCTCTCACACTATCTATCTATCTATCTATGCACACACACACACACACACACACATACACACACACACACATTATATATATATATATATATATATATATATATATATATATATATAATGTATGTATTTTTTTCGTATAAGAATCTCACGTCTAACGCGCGTGCGTCTTGCAAAATTTATTTTAGTTGTCGCAATTTTCTATCATACTTTTGACCCTTTCACTTTCACTGGAGCAAATGTATTGACTTCACCATATTTTGCCTGTTAAGTTTCTGAGCTGAAATCATGCAAAGCTGTTTGGCTTCGATTTTCCCGTGGGCGTCGAGAAATGGAAACATTTGTGGTTGGACACGACCCAAATCAATAAGGAACTTAATCCTCCGATCGGAGCATTATTAAAAATTCAGCAAAACATTATCAGATTCTGTTTTGCAGAAAAAGACAAAAAGTCTGATATTTTATTTGAATCTTCAACCGAAATTATAAATGCAGACAAATTTGTGCGAACGTTGAAGATTCCACCATAGTGACTTTATCGCCGGTCCCACGGGTTAACGCATTCTTTAACCTGTATTCTTCTACGCTGGTAGTTTAAATCAAATCGGGTTTGACCCTTATGACCTGAGTTATGATGTAGATGATTTAGCTTAAGGGGAATATCCGTAGGAGTATCCTACGTAGGGAGTTGTGCAACAATATATTTGTTTGTAGTACAATTTAATTTCTGTATGGTTGGTAAAGTAAAAGAAACAAGGAGCAGAGAGGGGGGTTCAATACGAGCAGTTTGAGAAAATAAGTTATTAGAGTATGAAGCCTTTCAGCATGTCTGCAGTGTAGGGGTGGGATTTTGCTTCTTGTCAATTTTTTCAAGTGTATTTATGACGAGGAGGCATCAGAACAACACATTCATCGGAGCACATTCCATTAAAATATTTATGGATTCCTGTTGAAGATTCAGTTTATATGACTGATTTTACGGTCTGTCTAATCGAGGCTCAGATGACAAATTTGGTACTCCTGCAGTATTTTACCCACCGATTTCACGATCTTAGCCGAGCGTTGACGAACGCTTTCGGCGTTAATGCCGACGAAAGCCGAGAATTCGGAGCTACGGTGCAAGAACGCTAAAAGTATGTGAATAGCAACAACATTACAAGGAAAAGATATTACACACACACACAACAAAATGGATAAAATTAATACAAAAAATTTGGATAAAATAAATCATAAACACTTACCGTAAGTTTTTTTTAAAGTAAAATAAATTTATTTTGTTGAATATTTTTTTTTTGGTTCATTTTGTTTTCGATAGCTTTTTTTTGGGGGGGGGCGGGGGGGGGTAAGCAACAGTAATAAACACTTCAATGTTTTTTTTTTTTTGTTTTTAACAAAACGGTATTAAACAGTAAGAACAATGTTTTTTTTTCCAGTAATGTTTGTAGGGGGGGGGACAACAATTACTGTTTATCTTTAGTTCCGACTGGAAGATTTTCTACTGACTGTAGAGGCAAAGTAGGGAGCAAAGGGTTTTTGCATCTTGGGCAGGCGACCGTGACCGATGTAGGAATTAATTTTCTCTCCTGGCAAAACTCGACGACGGCTTCAGTGGAGTGCAAGGTTGTTTCCAGCAGTCTTAGGTTCATATTTCTTCCTTTTTTTTTATCGCTAAATTAAATAGCTGAAATGAAAGGCTGTGTATTTTTACTTTGAACAATAAAATAACTGAAATGAAACGCTATGTGTATACTTTCAATGAAAATTATTCGTCTGCTGCGCGTTCGATTGAAGCGCCCTGATTGGCTAATAGAGTATCGCACCGCTCGCCATGTTCCGGCGTTTTCCGACGGATGTCGATCAACGCTCGGCTAAGATCGTGATATCGGTGGGTAAAATGCTGCAGGAGTACCACAAATTTACTCAAACCCTTGCATTTAACATTTTAATCCTTTATGACCTAAATTATGATGTAGATGATTAAAAAATATTTATTGTCAATGTTATGACCTAAATTATGATGTAGGTGATTAAAAAATATTTATTGTCAATGTTATGACCTAAATTATGATGTAGATGATTAAAACAATAGGTGAAATTCACCATCCGTATCCCTGTGTTTACAAAGCCATTTGGCGGAAGTGACGTCAGACAAATGTTTAGCTACGGATGACCCAAACTGTATAGAATGTACCTTTTTTTATTCAATCTTTATTTGAAGTTTTATAACAAAATTAAAACCTTTCTAATAAAAATATGTTTATGAACTGTTTTGTTTTTTAATATTTATGACCAGTTTTTTTGTTTTATTTTTTTAAAGAGATTTTGTTTAAAAATATTTATGAACTATTTTTTTCCAATAGTCAAATGAAATGAGATTTTTAATAAAAATTTGTCTGACGTTACTTCCACCAAATGGCTTTGTAAACACAGGGATGCGGAAGGTGAACTTAACCAAAAAATATTTATTGTTAATTTTATGACCTGAATTATCATGTAGATGATTAAAAAATATTTATTGTTAATTTTATGACCTTAAATATGATGTAGATGATTAAAAATATTTATTGTTAATTTTATGACTTGAATTATAATGCGGATGATTAAAAAGTATTTATTGTTAATTTTATGACCTTAAATATGATGTAGATGATTAAAAATATTTATTGTTAATTTTATGACCTTAAATATGATGTGGATGATTAAAAATATTTATTGTTAATTTTATGACTTGAATTATCATGTAGATGATTAAAAAATATTACTTGTTAATTTTATGACCTTAAATATGATGTGGATGATTAAAAAATATTAATTGTTAATTTTATGACCTTAAATATGATGTAGATGATTAAAAATATTTATTGATAATTTTATCACTTGAATTACAATGTAGATGATTAAAAATATTTATTGTTAATTTTAGTTAATTTAAAGAGTAATGATATTATGATTGTTTTAAACTGGAAAAATTATTAAATTGAATAATTAAACTACCACTGAGAATTTTTGCATTTCATAAATTTACCTTGATTATTATCCATAGTGTTTTAAAAAGGGGGTGTTTATGACAACGAACGAATTCCTTCACTTTCTAAGACAAATGGTGGCATCCTGAAGGTATCTGGAATCTACCCAGATACTGAACTAATACATACAAGGAGTGTTTGAATATATTTCTACTATTTATGCCGTTATATTCATTTATTCACGACTAAACGAATTCAACCAGGTCATAAAGGGTTAATATCCATATATGTACTAATACTGTTAACATGTATACATATAACGCAGTACTTCAATCAATGATAAAAATAGCAACTTGTGTTCAATTGGTTGCTTACAATAGGAATTATATAGGAATTTCTTGGTCTTTAAGCAGAGTGTAGTGTCTGTTATAATACAGCACTTCATCTTTTTCTGTCATCAATCGATGAAAGAGAATTCCTTGTAGACTGAGATAATTTTATTTTCGTCCAATCCAGAGAGTTTTTTTTAGAATTGTTTTGCCTCATTAAAAACCAACAAGGAAGCAAGTAAATATGGACCTCAAAGAAATTGCTTGTCATCGTAATTACTCTTTTTCGACACAAAGCATGTTGATTGGCAGACGAGTGAGAGGAATTGAGCAGGGCGATTTCTGTTCGTTGTAATTTAAACTTCTTCAGGTTAGTATTATGAAGGAAGCAAGAAACAGGAAAGAAGTTTGAAAGTCTAGCAGTCCGAGGAAAGAAACTATTAGAGTAGAAAGCTTTCTGGCATCTAGCAGTGAAGGGGAGACACTATAGAATTTGACCTGTTTTATTTGTCTTAATGAAAAATTTGTTATTATATTTCAAGATGATTTGTTGAATCAAAGAAATGAAACAAGTATTAACTATTGGCACTTAAAACACTCTGGATAAATTTGATAATAAACTAATGAATTCACAATAATACTCCAAGAAAATAGTTTGTGTCGACAACAAGAATACCACACACTGTGGAACACCTTCAAAATGCCAAGCCCAATAGCCTTACCCTCTCCTAAATTATCTATAAACCGACAGATGCACTCAGTTAAAAGGAAAACTATGAAAGCCAGACTGAACATCATTAAATAAGCCCAGACTTTCCAGAAAATATTGTTGACTAAACTTTAAAAAACTTTGCTAATATCAGAGAGGAGACTAATATCAGAGAAGAGACTAATATCAGAGAGGAGACTAATATCAAAGAGGAGACTAATATCAAAGAGGAGACTAATATCAAAGAGGAGACTAATATCAAAGAGGAGACTAATATCAGAGAGGAGACTAATATCAGAGAGGAGACTAATATCAGAGAGGAGACTAATAGGACGATTCTTAGTTGGGTCAGACCGATCACCAGCATTTTTTAATTGTAAAAACAGCCAAACACTTACGGAACTATTACTAGTATATAAAATAAATTCGTTTTCAATTACGGCGTTGATTCGAATACTAAAAAAAAGTGCCATACTAATAGTTTAACACTTACCAAACCCAAAAGCAACTCGAGGATAAGAGTTAGTGAGATTTTCAATGAGATTATGGAACAATACTATGAAATGATTAGAAACAGATGAGTAATTATGAGATGAAGAAAGTGTTGGTAGAAGGCACATTCTTGATGACACGTATTTTGGGAGGGGGATCACAGCGTGAAGCATTTTTTCACGCCTCATGACAAAATGTTTAAAATTTTAAATGATTCTTTTTCTAGTTTTCATTAAAATTACATTTTAAAAACTCCAAAGAAACTCAAATTTAGGAAATATTTATTAATTGCTGTCTATTTTATATAAATAGAAATTTTGTTCGGCTGTCACAGTTTTTTAAGCATAATAAATACATTGCAGAATTTATCTAATAGTATAATAAATCTCATATATAAACGGCTATATGTATGTCTGTCTGTTTGTCTCTACATTTTCAAACTCTATCTCCTCCGGAACTAAAAGTCGCTGAGAGCATTTTTTTAACGGGCCGTTCTTTTATGGGTCTTTAGCCGATTAAAATTGTTTTTAAGGGGTCAAAAATGGGCCAACATTTTAAAAAATTGTTATACATTTTGTACGTTCATCTTAGTTTATTTTTTAATTTTTAATCATTTTATATTCATATCACGATGGTAACGTCACCAGCTTTGAATGCTATAGTTTTGCTTTCGGTTTCAATTCTGACTGATGGCGCCCAAAGATTTTTTTTTTTTTTACTTTTGAAATCATGAATCTTTAATAATCTATATATCAAAGTGAAATTGTGTGTGTGTGTGTGTGTGTGTGTGTACATTTCCCTACCAAACTACTCTGTCAATCCTCAGTCTACAGACTCGAGATTTGACATAAGGGAAATTGTGATTTGGGGAAATCTTTTTAATCCGTTTTCGGCCAGAAATTTGGCTGTCACGGGGTCAAAGTTAAAAAAATTGTACCTTTGAAAACTCTACCAAACTCCTCCGCCAATTTAAGGACTAAACTCTTGAAATTATAGATGTAGGTTACTTGGACATGGATCAAACATTTTGATTTGATTTTAGCTCAAAACAATAAAATGTTAAGGGGTCAAAATTTGGGTCAAAGTAAAAAAAAAAAAAAATTGACCTCTGCATTTCCGGATTTGAATAACTCTACAATGATAATTCGTTTCGCTAAATCATGGAACATATTATCAAAAGTAATCTTCAAGTTAAACCTTGTCCAAATACACCTGAAAAAGAAAACAATTATTGAAAATTCACTAAATATTAATATAAATAAGTTCTAACAGTAAATATTGAACACTATGTATACATACACACACATATGTGCACACACACGCACACACATACACACACACACACACACACACACACACATATATATATGTGTGTGTGGGGGTGTTCAATAATTAACGTTACAAACTTTGTTGACCATATTTATTAAATAGATTAAGCAATACAGATCATTCTAACGTAAATATATACAATAGTATTACTAGATTCAAAATATATAAACTTTATTCAATGTAACTATAATGTGCATCAATGAACTGCTGCAAATGTTTGTTGAATGTTTCACGTGAATCACGAATGATTTTTTGTGGGATTTTGACGCATCCCTCATTTAATTTCTTCTTCAGAATTTCCAAATTTATACATTGGGAAGCTGAGACTTTATTCTCCAAAACAGACCAAATATCCTGATCTCATCAGTTGATTTGAAACGGTTTAGTGCTCTTCACACAAACATTCGATTCACATTTAAAGTCTTCGCAATGTCTCCTGCAGACTTTTCGGATTTGAATAACTCTACATTGACAATTCGTTTCACTAAATCATGAGCATATTATCAAAAGTAATCTTCAAGTTAAAATTTATCCATATACACTTGAAAAAGATTTTTAAAAATCTTGAAAATTCACTAAATATAGGTAATAATAGAAAGTTGTAACGGTAAATATTGAACACCCTGGAGTTGCAAATGTTCCTGCTCACATTCGAGCTCATTGGTGGTCTGTCAACTGAAAAGGATAAAAGGGAAACAATCAAAGAAAAATGCTGTTCAACTATGTGACTGAGTTCGAGTCTCTCGACTGACAGTAATTAACACTTCCTATACTGATAATTGCATAAGCATGAAACACTAGTTTATGAAAGTATGTAAATAATTGTTAATATTTATTTTAAAAATATCATCGTAATAAAGCCCCTTTAAGAAAATAAAGTTGAGCCCTCTTTAGAGAATCAAGAAAAAAGCGGTCAACTTAAGCGGGATGATCTGAGACTATTCTGTAACTTCGTTCTATGAAGAAATGTTCATGTTTGTTTTTTTCGCAATTAAAAATATTTATGTTAATTAAAAAAGAAAAAAAGCAAGATATGAATAAATGATATTAATAATAATAGCAGATGGATTAACGTCTTTAGCTAAATCATTTTCCTCAAATGTGATTCTACTTTCTTTTTTTTTTAGATGACGGAAAGGAAAATAACAATTATTTTATAATTTCAAATAGGAAAGTAGTGTCGCACATAAATTTACCGTACAATTTCAGACTCATTCTAACTTTTCAATTTTGCCTAATTGCTCAAAAATCGAAATTAAACAAAATACTGGTAGCACATAAAATTGTCGCTCGATTGTTCATATTTATTTGATATGTTTCTACCAGCGTTTGTTTAATTTTCAATTTTGAGCAGTCATCAAGCATTCTTGTGAAGAGCTTATGGGCAGCCATTTTTTTTATTCTAACTCAACAGAGTGAACACTAACGTTGTTTTGAAGTAAAAACTCTTTGAAATAAGTTTAAACACAAACTTATGTAGGTAGATAAAAGGATCTTGCCTTTGGTAAAATTTATTTGTTGAATATTTGGTTTTTATCTCTTTTTTGTTCTGTTAGTTAAAGTAACAAATGCCCGAATTTCATTCGTTTTTGGAAAAGTTTGAATATGAATGTATCTTTCTTTTTAGTTTTTTTTAATGTACTTTATCCACGATTTTGACAAACTCATATTGAGATTTTTACCTGTGGCATATGTGTCCAGACGGCACCAACGAAATGGAAAAATTTAATCCAGACCATTTTAAATCTTTTTATAATCAAATGTTTTTCTTTATTCTTCTGGCCTGACGCAAACACTGCATACTACACAAAATTAATTTTTAATCACATGTGATTTTTAAGATTAAGAATTAGTCTCACGCTGGGCATCTTCATTCCCGGCGACAGTCGTTTCGATTCTTTTTGCAGAACTTTATCGACCTTCTCTGCTGGCAAGGAAACTTTCTGTATGTCTAAGATGTGACATGGCATTCCATCAACTGACACTTTCTTCTTGGAGAGTACTTCAATTATAGTACTTCTTCTCTAGCAGGTTGTACTACGAGAATTGGGTGGCCTCTTCACCTCTCTGCCATCTACTGTTCTAATAGTGTTGGCTCTATTCCAAGAGTAGTAACAAGCAGTGTTATTTACAGCCAGTATCAGCAAGGGCTCTAGCTTTCTTCCTGTTAACTGTAACCACTACTTGTGGCAACAAACTCTCACACGCCTTTCCAGTATTAAAAGGGTGACTACTGCCGCAATATCACAATTTGTTTCCTAGAAGCTAAGAGCAATCCTTGCTAATGTTCCTAACTGGCCTGACAGAAAACAGATGACACCTGATCGCGGCTCTCTACAGTCTCTCATCAGGTAGGATCCTTGACATCCGAAGCATTTACCGGTAAATTTACGATTTTGTCTTCTCACCATCTGTTCCTCTCTGCTGGAATTGTTTATCGTAGAGAATGCAATGCCCCCAGTTCACTGGATGTTTTGCCAACACTCTGGCATGCCTCAGAATCTCCTCTACCTACATGGTTTCAATGCCGATCAGTCATTGTAGTTCCATAAAGATGTGATCAGGAAAATCACTCTGACAGCCAGCTTAACGGTCTTCTCAATGCTGCGGCCATTATATTCAGTCAATCCTTCTAGACGCCTTATTTCTGCTGCATATGCGTCCACCGATTCATAGATCCAGGTAACTCGTCTAAGCTTATTGCATGCCTCAAAACCGGTCTTTAATCTGTTCTCTATACACTCAGCAATAGTTTGCTCTGCCTCTCCTTTTTCCGAAATAGCTTGCTGTTAAATATTTTGCATTGTCCCAAAAGTTTATGTTAACTATTCTTCTCCTTCTCACAATTCTTGGTCTCAAAAGTCAATAAACATCTGACAAAACTCACTTTTGTCAAAAGGAATGCCCTTCTCTGATCAACGGGCTTTTTATTGAAGCCTTTCATATGCCTTGGAGTCTCACTATCGCATGAGATCGCCAGCCTATAAGTAAACGTAACGGCCATTATTTGTTTTTATTCTTCTTGCTTAGCGCAAACACTGCATGCTGTACAAAATCAGGTTTGTACTAATTTTTATTCACAGTTTCATTTTTCCAGTAAAAATGAAAAGAATCGTTTTGGAATCGGAAATTAGTCTCACATTTTTCCGATTCCGATACCCCCAAAAGTTTCGATTTTTCCGATTCCCGATTTCGATTAATCGCCCAAACACTAATAGATACTTAATTTTCCTAAATTGTGTTAATTTCTTGTGACCTGAAGGTATAATACCAGCCTAAGAAGTCAAGAGTGATTTGTGACTGAGTTCGAATCTCCCTACCAGCACTTCCTGCCTGGTGGTTGCATATGCCTGTTAGTATAAAAACAATTGTTAATATTTTTAGAATATTATCGGTAAAATACATCCGTAAAATACATTGGTTAAAGTAGACATGGGATTCGATTTTCTCCGTTTGTAGTTGTAACTACATATGTCGCAACTGCAAATCTATGGGTGCATATTTCTTAACATCATCATAAAAAATATCGCAAGCAACTTTTATCTCTGCTAAGCATTGCAGCCAATTAAATTACATACAACTCACTATGGGCTTAAAATCACGTCAAGTTGTTTGTGTGAAATCAATAAGGTCAGTTGATATTTTCTGAATGACTTGTCTCATTGTCATAAGTTATACACACTCTGCGCATGAACGTCCGTAACCGGATTTGGAGAGTTTATATTGCGCATGCGTCTCTTCTTTCCCTATTTAAAGCAAAGTCTAGGGTGAAGTCTGTGTCAAATAAGTTGTCGATAAGGCGTAAAATCTATTAACCTTTGCGACCTATTCTCGAGATAATTTCCTCTTTATATATAATGTGATAGTCAAAATAAATTGTTCCGTGTAGAGATTAAAATGGATACATAAAACGAAGCTGTTCTTACATATTAAGAGAGCTAAAAGAGGAGACTTTTATTATACTTCTTTGCGTAAGACTTTCGGTGTGGTCCCTGGTCTTAATGGGGCATTTTTGACAACAATAGCGTCTTTGTGTGTGTGTGTGTGTGTGTGTGTGTGTGTGTGTGTGTGTGTGTGCGTTGTTTTGCCGTCTACTTGTTGATGTGTGTAAATATATGCGTGAATCGATTAAGGTGAGTGATTGAGTTCTTTTTCTTTTGTGACTTGCTTTTCCCAAAGTTAGAGAGAGTGAGTGACATTTTTGGAGTTTTTTTTATTTTGAATAAAGGGGAGGGTGTGGCTTAAGCATTCTGGAGAAACTGATTTTGTTGACCAGATCTTATAGGAATTTCTAATTTCAAACTGGCACACACACACACACACACACACACACACACACACACACACACACACACACACACACACACACGCAGAGACAAAGACATATTACTTTTGGGATTTATAACAATTTTTGTTGTTTGAAAATATTTTGAGTTCACACGTTCATGTGAAAACTTACTTGCTCTAGGAAGTGACGAAGTAAGTGAATTGAAACAAAACAGATAAAAAAGGCTTTGCTTTTAAACGTTTGTTTGAATCACTTCACGATTCAGCCACCACAAACTCTTTCGGTTTTATTAACGTGTCCGAATTCGTATTATTATTATTATTATTATTATTATTATTATTATTATTATTATTATTATTATTATTTTCTTATAATACTCGACAGTCCTTTTGGTTAAGAGCAAAGTGTAATATCTGTTTTGGTACCATACTTGATCTTTTCTGTCTTCGGTAAGTACATGAGAATCTTTCCAGACCGAGGCAAATTTCACATAAAACTAATCCTTGGAATTCTTGCAGTCTAGCACTTTCGACTCTTCGTCAAGTCATCTTCAGATTACAAAATACAAAAAAACAAAAAGCTGAGGGGGAAAAAAGAATTTAATAAAACAGGCGAGAATGCTGCATGTGAAAAAGTTAAATGTCAAATAAACAAACGGGGGCAGTTCCAGAAAAACGTTTTATAATTTAAAATTATGAAAACCAAAATTAGCGTTAAAGGATAAATTGTATTTACGTGAGACATTTTCAAATGTTACTCGGTTAATGCATATTCAATAATTATTCAAGTTGGAGAAAATCAAAGAATTTTAAAAAGCAACATGAATGCGCATAGTCAATCAGCAAAAGAACAAAACGAGTGCAGTTCTAGGAGAACGTTTACAATTTAAATCTCATGATACCAGAATTAGTGTTACACGATCCGTCGTATTTACGTTAAACATTTTAAAATGTTACTCGATCCATGCATAATCTTATTGCTGGATTTTCATGATAATAGCTTTCATTATTTTAATCTTTTGAAATTAGTTTTAGAATGTAATATTTTCGTGTTGTTAACTAAATTTTGTTTTAAACCATTCTTTTTTTTACACAAGCAATATTATTAGAAAAGTTAAAAAAAATAAAAAAAGGCATCATCTCGCAAGAAATTATTTGATGTTTAACAATAAAATATGCGAATGTTGTCTAAATATACACAAGATAGATTACATTTCTCTTAGTCTGCCTGTTTGCCAAGGGGGCATAAATTGGAGCTCAGACGAGCACTTGCCATGAAAATAACGATAAAGCAGAGACAAGATCGCAACGTGTCTTCTGTGAGAAAGAGGTTGCAGGAAGAGAAAAGGGCATCCTCCTTAGGCTACGAAGTCTGTCGAGGCAGCATAAGGTTCTTCTAGCAGCTCCTGTCCAGATGTGGTAACAGTACTCAATCCTTGAATGCACTTGGCTCTTATACAGGTAAGGAATTGCATCAACAGTGAGATATCTAATGGGGCGGTAAAATGATTCCACAATTTTTCCAGAGACCTTGACAATGAATTTGTGTTCGATTTCCGATCAGGAGTAAATGTCAGACACAGACGCTTGTCAAAACATGGAGCTTCCCCAAGACGAGAACGATTTCAATTGATGCCAGACGGGGATCAGAGTGTTGGTAATATGAGCTTGGTTTTAGATGCATTAAAATTAACCAGCCACCTCCTTCCCAATTGCCTCACGTGCTCAAGATCAGAAAGAGAATCAGAGAGAGCTTGGTCATTTATGGCCTTTGAATGTTGCCGTAGATAGTAGTGCCGTCAGCATAAAGGTGGTCTACAAATGATCTAAAGATGTAATTTGGGAGATCATTTATGTAGATCAGGAAAAGTGTTGGACCCAGGTTTGACCTCTGAGGGACTCCAGCATTAATACTGTAAGCCTCTGATTTCAACCCATCAACCACTACCCTTATGAGCCTATCAGAGAGAAATTATTTAAAAATTGAAAAGACATTTCTAGCTACGGTTTAACTGGAGGTCTTGTGGAATAGACCTTTCTACCATACTCTGTAAAAGGCCTTTCATATGTCAGGAGCAATTGCTCTAGAAAGGAAGCCTCCGCCAAAAGAATCGCTAATCCGATGAGATATAACTGTTATATGCGTATATGATATTTTTTTAAATATTGTTTGTCTGTTATTAACAGCCATGTGAATTATTATGCCGACCAAATTGTGTGGTTCTGGATATGACCTATATCCAATGGTGAGGCCCCAGCTTTGGAGAGTGTGGAGCCACCCTTTAATTGCCATTGCTCCAAGGTCCACTCTGACTCGGAGTGGTAGTACCTGTTAGGGTCCGAACTATGGGTTAAATAGAAACCAACTTGAAAACAACAAATATATTCTATTAAAAAATATTTCTCCAAAATCTTTGGATTCGGCATTAAATAACCTGAAAAGGGTTGATATGCCGTAAAACAAAAACAACCAAACCAAACCAAACCAAATTAAAGAGAGAGACAGCGGTCACATATATACAACGATTATGAAGAGGAGAAACATTTATACAGTTCTGGGATGTTTCTTATAACACATATTAGCGAGAAGGAGAGATACATTTCTTGTAAGGGTTACATAAAGTTCATATTAAGATGATTAACACATTACCTTCAATTTGTGGAATGACGACACAAAGACAACAGTTACAAAAATCGATGGTGATTCTTTATTTCATTGGACTAGTCGAATGATGATGACGTCAGGAATTCACATTTATTCTACATGGTTAAACTTCTACGCCTTCGCCTCTAAGGGGAACCTCCTCTGTCCATGTCAACTCTTCCCGCCCGACTGTGCTGACTGCTCGAACTCTACTGCCTGACTGTCCTAATCTGACTAATTCTAGCTCCTATATTGAGAATTCCCTTTTTGCCATGACGTCAGATGTGTGGTTCCAAAACGTGACCAACTCACGTGTCTAAGCACACGTTTGTCCAAAACACACTTCTGCAAACAAAGAATTCTCAACTAACCTATTTTTTAACCTAACCTATTTTTTACAATATATTTTTAATTTGTATAGTTCATTCTTTTTAGCTGATATTTTTAATTCAGTTTTCATAAAATAACGAACAATCAATTCTTTTTAGAATACAAACAATATCGAACTATTTGCAATAGAATTTAACAATAGCTAAATTCTAACATTCCAATTTCTGAACCTTGCTTACAAGGTTCGAGTCTCGGCTTATCCTAATCTAATGTTCTTATTTACATGGAAAGGGGACAACCCTTTTCTTGTAACAATTGTCCATAAGTAAAAGAAAACTTTAGCAAATTGAAATAATCTTTATTCCTCGACTGCTTGGAAATACAACAATATGATGGTCTTCAAGTTCACCGTGAACAAGTTATTAAGGAGTCGTCCCCTTAAGTAATCCAATTTACCAACTTTACTAACGATTACTGCAATATTGTCCCATTTTATAACATGAATAGGCAAATTAATTAAGAATAGGACACTAGATCTAATATATGTAACATTTTTTTGTTCTTAAGATTAAGGGCGGTGTTGTTTTATTCACACAGCTGGGAGCTATGATTTAATATGCTGTTTTGTTTTTTAAATTCCCGAAACAGTGCTTTATGGTAAACAACTGATGATCCCTTAAATTAACAATATTACTATAGTAAATTCGATAAAGCAAGTTGATGCATTGATTGATTAAATGACTTACTGACTAAATAGTTTTTTTAACAAATGATAAAAATATAAAAATTTATTAAGTTTTTTTATATAATTTTTAAGATTAAAAATCTTCCAAGACTATATATATATATATATATATATATATATATATATATATATATATATATATATATATAAACATAGAGGTAAAAGTGGTAAAAAACGGATAAAAAGGTCTCTATGCGTTGGTAGAGCTGCATGTTCTTTTATTTATTGATTGATTGAGTTTGTTTTTGTCATTTGACTTTCACCATCTGAAAACACAAACAAGATTGTTTACTGAAACAATTGTAATGAACTTAGTTAATACCTGAGATTTTGAAAATAAGAAATAATATATATATATATATATATATATATATATATATAGTGATTTATAAAATATATATGGCGATTAAGCTACACTGAATATTCTGCGTTTCATCACTCTAGGACTCTTCAGGCTTATGCGCGAATTCTGTAGTTGTTTATCGTTTTTATATGCTCCTCTTCTATTGAGATTTTAGTTAGCCAATCAGCTTTCTAGTATCAACCGTGCCCTTCCTATCAGCCAATGAGCACGCATTTATCGGACAAAGGCCTATTTGGCCTCTGGTTGACCTGTTCCTTTGTGTGTGCTCTATTTAGTTTTTGGATCTGTTTTAAAACTAGGTTTGTATTTTTTTTAATGTTAGTTTATATATAAATATATATATGTGTACATACATATATGCACATATATATGCATATATATATACATACATATATGTGTGATCGTTGATGTATATTAATGTTTATTTAATTTATTTATTTGCTTATTTTTTATTGGTTTTGTTAGTTTTAAAACTATTTTGTATCGCTATCCTAGAGTAAATTTTATTTTGTGAACACAGTTGTTTGCTATTTCGCTTCTACAGTTTAATAGATGTTGGGGTTCTTTAAAGTACAGGATAGCAAATTTTTCATGAAGGCATAATCTACATGGGTTGTCTAGGTCCCTACACGTGGTAGCTTGTCTTAGTATTTTCCATTCGACTACCAGCGAATATCCGCTTTCTTTGAGTTCCCAGTAGTTATTCGCTAGTGTTGTTTTTATACGGTGTTTTTTTTATTGTTGAATGTACTTTTATGGTCATAGTATCGGGTTTTGAAATCTAAGGAAGTCACACCTACGTAATATTTCTTGTTATTCGGGTTTTCTTTCGCAAATATTGTGACCTGGTAAACTACGCTTTTGGTTAGGCATTTATTTTGAAGTGGGCAAAGTGTGCGGTGTCTACAGTTGCATTTATCTTATTCGTTATTAGTATTTTTATTTATAGTATGGTTGTTCTTGTCCGGGGTTGGTTTATTATTATTATTATTATTATTATTATTATTATTATTATTATTATTATTATTATTATTATTATTATTATTATTATTTCTGCTAGTGTTAGTTTTATTTTTGTCATGGTGTCTACTTTTTTATTGTTTATTTTGTTGTTGTTTACATTGTTTTTATTTAATATTTTGTTATTATGTGCTTTAATTATCATCTCTAAATTTTCGCAACAACTGTAGGATAACTTTAAGGTATTTTTATTGAAAATTTTGTGTAAGGGGTTGGTTGCAGGAAAGTGTTTTTCAATAAGATCTGGAAATTTCTTGTCAAGTTTTGTTTTTAACATTTGATTGAAGGGGGCCGTATACCAAATTATAGTTCTTTTTCTTCTATTTTTAATGTTATTATAGTTATTGGTGTTTTGTTGCTTATGGTTGATATCGATATTTTTGTATCCACTATTTTTTAGGGCTGTTTCGTAGATATTGGTTGACCTGTTAAATGCATTTTCACCGCTTGAGTTATTACGGAGTCTACTTACGATCGAGTTAGGAATGTGTTTTATAATTGATGGTGGGTGATTGGACTTAGGGTTTACGTATATTGGAGTAGCGTTATCTTTTAAGTACGGTTCATTGAGCACTTTTGAAGTAAATACTTAAAGTTTACGCATAAATCTATACTTCCGTATATTAATTTTATGTGAATAAATTAAGTAGTTATATATATATATATATATATATATATATATATATATATATATATATATATATATATAATACTCTTTCAAGATCGGATTGATAACAATGTGAGGCACACTTCAAACTTTGGTGCAGTGGGGTGAGTGTGTGAATTTGATACGACTGGTACTGACATCTCTGCATGTCATGTTCAAGTATTGTTGGTTCCATGACACTAATTTAACAAGGTACAGCGGCAACCGTCATTTGGCCCCTGGTATGAGTATCGATTCAACAAATGATCAACAGAACTAATGTCAACATCGAAATCGTCGATTTGTTACATTTGTAAACACTAACAATCAATTAAAAGTCTTTAAATATATACATACGTAGTATTTATAAGTGGTCTCTTATTCTCTACAACGTCGTTGTTTTATGAGTGCTGCGCCGTCTAGTAGTCGGCGATTGCCTATTTAACTAAGACGAAAAACTTCTCATGCATGTAAAACACAAGGAAACTTTGCTGGATTGCTCAAGATTTTATTAGAGAGAATTTACGTATGGAGAGAGACTAATGATTAAGGCATAATTTCTTAAAGTTACTTTCTATCTAACGAAATGATTGCGACGCAAACGGACAGACATCAGTAAGGTTCAGCTTAGATTATTTCTACATCAATTACGTGTTTGATTGATTTACAGTGAAGAGACTGAATAAAATGTTTATTTTTTTCCTGCTCGAAAACGTGACCCGTGTAAAATCGTCATCGTTCGACTATGTTATGTCTAGCGAGTGTGACCTGTTGACTTCCGGTTCCTCACGCCACTCTTCTCTGAGTACAATTAACATGACCAAAATTATCAAAATTCAAAATAGCTAATTTAATCACTACTTATTAACGTAGGATTCCTACAATTAAATAGCTTCATTGGAACTGGAGTTCTTAAACAATTTTCGTATTTGATAACATCTTTTATAAGTTTGACACTTTCTTAAATCGTGGCGATTGCAAAGCTTGAGTCGATTATTTTGGGTTTGTGTTCATATCTCGAAGCACGTTACACTTGCCCCCACCACTTCGATTTAAGTTCTCTCTTTTGGGAACATTCAATTGTTCTTCGTGTTTCTATTTTTGTGTGTTGTCGCAACTGGAGCGCCAGGTATTTTAGCCAATATCTATGAACCAATTCCGCGGAGGTAATGTACGTAACAGAATTTGCCCTCAAACCAATAATCTACACTTTTAGGCAACCACACACACACACACACACACGCACACACACACACACACACACACACACACACATGCATACACACATACAAACACACACATATACTCATATGTACACACAGAGGAATGAACAACCACACAAGACACACGCAAACCCACACACCTATAAACACACATTGATGAAAAGCACAAATACATAGGCTGTCACAAATGGTAAGAAATACAAACCCATAGAATAAACATACACACATCCTATTGAGCGATTAAGATAATTAAAAAAATAAATGAAGTTACAATTATTCACTACAAACTTTGAATGGAGAGTGAAAATAAAGTTATGTGTAAAACATATACTGTGTTATGACGTTTTTCTTCGGATGGAGATATATTCGTTACAGAACCTCAAGACGGTGACAACCACCAGAAGTCGGAAAAACTATAAAATAAGGTATGTGCATTGTCTCTGCACCACGCAGACACGAAGATGTTAAATATGTTACATGCACACACATGATCTATTGATATTATATATACAGTTCGAGACGAACGCTTTGGTTCTGTATTTAAACCTGTTGTGCAACAGTTACACGTATTTACAAGTATAGACAGCTATACAAAAAATCAGTATGTGTTGTGTTTTCTTCTACTTGGAAGACACCACTTATCAAGGCCTGAATGCTAGTCGGGAATAAGGGTTAATGAATGTAAGGTGGTAGCGTTAATGGTGTAAATTTGGTAGAATTTGATTGTTTATGAAGACGGCTCAACAAGAACTTGCTTACATTGGATTTGAAGGATACTACGTTGTATTAAACCGGGAAGCAGGCCAGTGGAACAGTGCCCCACAGGCGGGTTATCCTGGGAAAAAAACCTTGTTCATGAAATCTGCATTTAGAGTTAAGCACAGTTAGAAAGTGGGGGAAATCATATACAGTGGTTGTGTTTTTGTGGCAGTTTGGAAAGGGGAAACCATAGATTGGAGCTCAGTCAAGCACTTGTCATGAAAATTGTTATACATGTCTATATATACACCTGCTATACATACAGTTACTTTACTGTCCATTTGAACATGTTAAGAACGCAATGACAAATGACAACGCCGGAATGGTGCTCGGTAAACATGGTACCGGAAAAAATGGCACCGGTAAACGCTAAAACGGCACTTTGAAACGGAAAATAAGGACCGTTCGAGAAGTGCAAGCTAAGGTGACATTCCCATATTTAAAAATAGGGCTAAGCCCATTAGCTTTCGTTTGGAAAAGGTCGGTTTAGCTAGGTTAAAATTCTGTAGAAGCACCGATATCGTTTTATTTAATGATTATTTTAATAATCTCTAAAAGAAAAAAAGTCTAAATAAGATTTTACTGCTGCCATATTTACCTGAATTCAATTAATTTTTTCAAGTTTTGAAAATAGCAACTTAATTCAATGATTTAATCGATAGCGGCGACTGCTTTTAATTTTCTTGTATCAAAAAGATTTTTACTTAAAAAATTATACTACAAAAATTGGAAAACTTGATTTACAACTTACAAGTGTCGAGTGTTACGTGAGAACAAGAAAAAAATGGTCGACACGACAGAATCATATCTTTGAATAATAAAACAATTACTGGTAGAAATCTACCCAATAAATGTTATGGTAACATTTATTTGGTTTCTACCAATATTTTGTTTTATTTTTAAGTTATCATCGAGACTTCAAAAATGTCAGAGACACATTGTGGCGATTTCGGCTGCATATTTGTATGGTGTTGCTCCAATTTAAAAACGTGTTAAGAAGTGTTTTTTCTTTCTATAAATGCGTAATATTAAATTGATTTTCATAATCTGTCCTTTACATTTTGTTGTACACAATTTTATATGACATATTCAAAATATCTTAATCAAACTATAATTTTAACGTCTGCCAAAATAAAATAAAAGAAAGGAAAACTAACAGAATTCTTTTTTAATTCTATTTACAAAAAACGGTAAGTATGTATTTTGTATTTTGAATTATTTTTTCGCTAAACTCTTCATTCGACTATATTTAAAGTTAGTAATAAACTCTTCATTCGACAATATTTAAAGTTAGTAATAAACTCTTCATTCGACAATATTTAAATAATAATAAAATCAGTGTAATTTTTGCCTTTCTAGTATATCCTAAGCGAATGAGTTGCTTGAAGCGATAAGTGCAAGTCAGTCGGTGACTGCTGACGTCATAAAACTTAGTCCTATGAAATCTGCCACGTGCCACACGGCTTATATATATATATATATATATATATATATATATATATATATATAAGTTTTTGTTATTTATTCTCTCTCTCTCTCTCTCTCTCTCTCTCTCTCTCTATATATATATATATATATATATATATATATATATATATATATATATATATATATATATAGAGAGAGAGAGAGAGAGAGAATAAATAACAAAAAGTTATATTCCAAAATTCATGACGTCGACCATCTTATAATTTATTCCTTTAATTCAATTGACTAATCCAATTCTTGACAGCATCTGTTTCGTAGCGCAAAATCAATCAATTATTATATCAATCAGTGCATCTATTATGCCCTTAACTCATCCGAAAAAAAAGCAACAATCAATCTGTCAAAAGGAAATGAAGTGTGATTTGACATGATTAAATATATATATATATATATATATATATATATATATATATATATATATATATTATAGCTATAAAGACCAAATTTATATATATATATATATATATTTATTGATTAAATTTTTAACATGCCTACACAATCTAAGTTGCCAAAAGACTACGAAAAAGGAGCGAAAGTTAATTTTTTTTCATTTCCAAAAGACAAGGAATTACACGTGGATGAATGCGATAAAAAGAAAAACTTTCACACCATCTCCATACAACAATGAAATGTTTAAGACTGAAAAGTTATTAAAAAACGCGTTATTTCAAATGTTTATCTTTCTTATAAGTACATTGTTTTTCAGCATGTATTTATAAAAAAGGGAAATTTTGGATATAAAAAAAGATATTGCATGTTATTTGTGCTGAAATGATAAATTATTACTTTTTATTTAACATGGAGAGTAAGTTGTATATATTGTGTGCTTTCACCTAATAATTTAATAAAAGCTATATCGTAAAACTTGAATTTCTTGATTGAATAATTCTAAAAATACTGATAACGAGTTCATCAAATTCTCTTATAAACAATTTTTGTCGCAAAGAGAATTACAATATTAGCAAAAAAAAATATGAGAAAAAGAAAAATTCAAACTTTTAATTTAATTCTACAACACATTTTTGCAATGTTTTAATATTCAAAATGTTTTAATATTCAAAATGGTTTAATATTCAGAATGTTTTAATATTCAGAATGTTTTAATATTCAGAATGTTTTGATATTCAAAATGTTTTAATATTCAAAATGGTTTTCTATTCAGAATGTTTTAATATTCAGAGTGTTTAAATATTCAGAATGTTTTAATATTATGAATGTTTTAATATTCAGAATGTTTTAATATTCAAAATGTTTTAATATTCAGAATGTTTTAATATTCAGAATGTTTTAATATTCAAAATGTTTTAATATTCAGAATGTTTTAATATTCAAAATGTTTTAATATTAAAAATGTTTTAATATTTAGAATGTTTTAATATTAAAAATGTTTTAATATTCAAAATGTTTTAATATTCAAAATGATTTAATATTCAAAATGTTTCTACATTAGTAACGTTGTTTATAATAACATTATTTGTTTGAATTTAATTTTTATTAACATCGTTTATTTTTCAGTTAAACAAATTTATCGTTCGTTTTTCAGTTTTGATTTTGTAAAATATTGTTATTCGCAAAAATATTGTTGTTCATTTGGATAAAAAATTATTTATTGTTAGTTTTAATTTTAAAAATCGTTTAATTTAATATTTGTTTTTTGCTTTAATTCATATTTTATGTTTTGCAACATTTGTCTTCTGCTTCAAACATACGTCATCTCACATGCATAATTTTTATCTATATTGAATAAACTTCAGTTTCACTACAAATCAAATCGTGTTCTTTTCTTTTTAAATGTAATTTATAAGTAAATAAAGAACGTATTCAATCTTTAAAATCCACGATTCAACGAAATATTCAATTGCTTTAACGCATAAACAAACAACGCCCCCCCCCGCGTTCAATTCTTTTTTTTTTTTTATTAATATTCATTCACATATCTTGCTTGCTAGGACCTCGGCGATGACGTCATCTTTCAGCTGATAGGCCATCTTTTGCGATAGCCGTGACAAAACCTACTAAACAAAACTTCACCAAAATAATTTAAACACAAACTAATAAAAAAAATAAATAAATTTTCATAAGTAAAAAAAACCCATTGTATTGTTATGTTTTAATAATAGTAGCAAAATCATACCCCTTCATTGTTGAAGTCCCTACATGGCAGAGCCCTTTCTAGTTTAATAGCTCCTTCCCTAGAACAGCTACACTTTTAAATTCTCTTCTTGCTACATGCTTCCCTGACTGTACTGTACTGCAGAAGTTCAAATGTAACGCAAACCAACATCTTAATCCTTCTTAGGCACGGTTCCAATTAGTAGCTCCGTTATGTCTAAGTGTCAATATACCTTGTCGAGGGCGAAGGTGAGTAAAAAGAGAAAGACCCAGAACTGAATCCGTAATTACTAAAACTATGTTTGTGCCCATTTATGTAAAATAAATCTAGTTCAAGGGCGATATCAAGAAGTGAGCAGGAAACAGTCGGGGTTGCAAAAATTTGTTTTAAAAAAGATAAATTTTTACTTGGTAAACAACAATGGCTACCACTAATACCATAAAGAATTACATTGCTTCATATCATCATCAACGCTCTGATCCCCAGCTGGCATCAATTGTGATGGATGGCTCTCGTCTGGGTGAGGCCCCGTGTTTCGACAAGCTTCTGGGTTTGACCTTTACTCCTGATCTGAAATGGAACACGTACATAAAGTCTGTTGCCAAGGTCGCTGGAAAGATGGTGGGATCCTTCTACCGCTCCAGAAGATATCTCACTACTGATGCAATTCTCTATCTATATAAAAGCCAAGTACGTCCAAGGATGGAATACTGTTGCCATATCTGGACAGGAGCTGCTAAAAACAGCCTATCCTGCCTTGACAGAGTACAAAATAGACTTCGTGGCTTAGTGGGGGATGCCCTTTTCTCTACCCTGCAACCTCTCTCCCACAGAAGAGACGTTGCGAGCCTATCCTTGTTTTATCGTTATTTCCATGGCAGCTGCTCGTCTGAACTCCAATCTCTGGTCCCCCCTCGCCAATCTTTCACGAAAAACACCCGTCTAGCTGAATCCACTGTCAAAAGTTTCCCCCACTCTTTATCTGTGCCTAAATCAAAACGTAGATTCCATGAACAAAGCTTCTTTCTTAGAACTGCACGCCTGTGGAACTCTGTTCCGTCTGCCTGCTTCCCACCGGACTACAACTTGAATGTCTTCAAGTCCAACGTTTACAAATTCCTAATGAACCGCCCCCTTAAGTAAACACTTCATCAAATCTCCACACTAACGTAATGTACTTGCAATAACCCTTATCCCCGAGTGGCTTCCTGGCCTTGATAAGTGGTGATCACTGTGTAAAAAAAAAAATATCTGGAAAACTACTTATTTGCTAAAAATTTAAATGCGATATTCGTTTTCAGCATACTCCAAAACTGTTAAAAGTCGTCATTTTAAAAGGAAAATGTTAAGGTGGAAACCAAGTAAAATTTTACAACAAAAAAAAAAACCCAAAAAATAATTAAATAAATAAAAAATGAAAAATAAAAAACGCTTTAAACCCAAAAACAAATATCAATAACAAGTAACAAATTTCTTTGTTGGAGTAAACATCCAATGGTCTGGTCTCCATGTGGTTTGTATAATACGTAAGTCGAGGTTCCGACCTCGACAATTAGGCCAACAGAAACTGGGCCGTTTTAATGGTCTTTTGCTGTCGGACTGATGCAAAATGTTCTGTGTAGCCCTAGGAGGTACACTCTCCTAAGCCTTACCTACCGACTTTTGTGAGGAGCAAGTTTATCGCTTGTTATCTGAGACGCCCTAACTGGGGAATGTCGACGGCGCTACTCAGACTTATTCTTGCAGATCCAAAGTGCTTCTTCTATTGAGGTGCTGGACCATTTTCCCACCTTTCGATCTGTGTCACATCTCGCGGTGGGAGAATGGTAAAAACTAGTTTCCACAATAGCAAAAATAAAAACAAGAGAAAGACAAAACCCAAGTATATAGGTTTTTATATCCATCTCCTATTTCAGACCATAAATACCATTTCCTCAGCTTCGCACATGTTGACCATAATTTACCCCGAAGGCTGAGCTTACAATTCGTATCATTCCTTTCTGATTTTTTTTACGGATTAAAGAAGACACCATATTATGAAATGAATTGTTTTCATGAAAGGTTTAAGCAAATGTTAAATCCGTACTTATTCATATTAATAAAATATATTCTACGGATAATTTTTTCGGTTTAATATCTTTTTCTTGCAATTTTTAAATTTTATATTTTCTGTCTTAAAACTCAGGAGTTTCCACCCAAACCCAGGACTCCGTAATTACTAAAACCCTCTGTGTGCCCATTTACTAGGAAAATTTATTTCTTTTAAATACGAGGGTCGTTCCAAAAGTAACGTCTCTTATTTATGACAAGAAGTTGGAGAGCTACGATCGACATTTTGTGCCTCAGCATTTATTTTTCTACATAGTTACCACCAGTCTTAATGTATTTTCCAGGAACTCAGTGACACATATCTGCTTCTGACGCATGTCCATAATATGGGTTGCCTTCTTAGTGTTTCACGCCGTCAATTTCTGCAAGTAAGAGAGGAAAATTTCAGGTTATGAATGCATATGTTCAGTCATTATAACAATTTAATATACAATCTCCTCTGATCCATTGAGGCGGAATAAAAATAGGAGGCATTACTTTTAGCACGAACCTCGTAATACCAGAAATGTCGCCCCTTATTATAGGGCTCGTGGGATAGGAGTTGGTCGGTCAAGTTTATAGCTTGTTATAAAACTGTTTTTACAACCGCAACTTCATCTGAGGTCTGGTTCCTATGCAGGCAGCGCAATAGAATCTCTCTAATGCTGTAGCACAATTAACCACTCCAGCCGACCTATACGAACTAACGTTGTAGATCTGATTCACCGCTCTGTCTTGTCCGCAGTAATATCCCAGAAGAGCGTGGAAGCAAACTGATTGAATTATCCTTAGCCAATCCAACAAATAGAAACGAAGTAACACTATCCTATAGAAACGGGGGCATAATTAACCATGTAGCATTGCCCTATTCTAGTTAACAGTATGAGCTTCTTCATCTTGGCTCCACAACTAAAGGCACATAAATCAATACTTGTGCAGTATACCGGGTTTTCAAAGAGATGCATTTCAGTTTTCAAAGAGGTGCATTTCACTATTATGTAATTTCATGTCGAAATTAGTATAAATTCCAAAAATTGCAAAAAATGATCCAGTAGAAAAATATTTACAAGTAAAAATAGAATTTATTGAATTATCGAGTTTATCTTAGATTTTAAATTATTAAAGTTGGAGAGTTCTTATAATTTTGTTATTTATGAAAAATTTGCTTATCCCCCTTGTTTTTTCTTGCAATCAACTATTGAAAGAAAAAGAAAGAAATATCCAATCACTAGTCCCTCTGATTTTTTCCTCAAAATATAGATCTAGCACATTTATTGGATTTTTTTTCGAAATTTTTGGAATTTAAACTAATTTCTATATGACACATAAACACGTTAATAGTTTTTTTTTTTATGTCTTAAATGCACTGGTTCGAAACTCTGGCATACTGCACGGCATAAATCAACTAAACGTGAAATATTCAATACGCCATTTGACAACTGTACAGAACCAACGTATACTTTTCACGGTAAGGCTGACAGGTCTTAAATAATATTTTAAGACTTGCTACCATCAACTTTCCTTTTGGGATATACTTGCATAAGTGGTCCCTAGCTTTTTCGAAACTATGTGCTTTCGGAGCAAACAATTTGCTTCAAATTTATTGATAAAAAATTAAAACCAAGAGATACTTTTACCTCTTAATTTTCTTTTTAATTATTATTAGTAATGATATGCCGAAAGTTATTTAATTAATATTAATAGTAGTAATATGTCGATAGTTATTTAATTATTATTATTAGTAGTGATATGTCAAAAGTTTCTTCGACGCCACGGGGTCGTTGGTAAATCAGAGTTGGGTCACATGTAGAATGTTGTGAAATATTACTAAATCGCAACCTTACATCTGCCAGGAATAAGAAAAAACAAAACACAAAGACTATAACCCAGCTCGCAAGAACTCTAGAAAAGCTAACAAATAATAAAATTCTCGCGGATAATCGCGACTAGAACTTTCTCAAAAAGGCCTCTCTCCCCAAAAGAAAGGGAATGCTCTTAAATAATCAATGACTGACACATATGCAAATCAAGTCGGAGGTATAAAACCAAAGCCAAGAACGTCACTATGTTTAGCAAGTCAAAAGGAAAACTGACTCTACTCCAACACCACCACCACCACCAACCTCATGACACGTAAGTAATTTAACGTATTTTCTCGCACATCATCATGAGTCGCATCTTCCGCTTCCGGTGCGGATTGTGAACGCATGTGACTTATTATTCGCCATTGTTTACAATCCAAGGCAAGTTGGTTGGTGGACGCCCAACTGTTGAGAGATGCCCAATCAAAAACATTTTCTCCCCACCTTCTCCTTGGCTTTCTTCTGCCTCTTTTGCCTTCCAGCAAACCCTTTAAAGAATAACTTTGACAGACCAGTGATGGATCGTTTGACATAACCAGAATGTTTAAGGATTTTACTTTTGAGTAGGGAAGTAGTTTGATCGAGGGTGGATATTTTGTTTTGTTCCGATCACACGATGTCCTGTGATGAAACGTATTACGTGATTATTAAACACGTCAATGCGATTGGCTAATTGTTTAGTCCACGTGATACAACCAACATCATGTAAAACTACTGGAAGGACATAAATTACATAAACTTTTACTTCTCGCACATATTAATACTTATTTTGCTTCCTTTTGCGACATTCTTCTGCATGTATAAGTTCGCAGTAGTACTCTTTACGCCATTTGGAAACATCGCGTGTTACGTGTTTTTTTTTTTTTTTTTTGTGTTTTTAATATCGTTTGTGTTAACTTCTACACAATAAGAATCAAATTGTCGATTGTAAAATTAATAGTAAAAAAAAGTAATAAAATCAAACAACTGTTACCAAAGGCAATAACATTTTCTTTTCTACCTGCACATTGTGAATGTCTTAAGGCCTTTAAACGCGTTTTCTTTAATTATTTTTTATTTTATTTTTATTATTTCTTTTTTTCTAATTTTTATTAAAACGTTTCGTCAAGTATTTGCATTATTCAACATTAAAAAAGGGGGTTGTAATGAGATAGCTTCGAATTTAGGGGTATCAAAGCCAAAGCAAAATATGATGAAAGTAAAAATAAAATAGATAAACCCCATCATTTATTATACCATACCTGTTCACACTTATCACAATATTCTGTGGATCTATATTAAAAAACCTTGTTAAACTTTGTGACATATTTCCATTCTGTGGAGGTCAGGCGCGAACGAACACCCCATAATTTTATTATACCATATTTCTTCAAACTGAAACATAATTATCAAAGTATACTTACGCAGATAGATATATATTATATATAATATAAAGCTGAATGTCTGTGTGTGTGTGTGTATGCGTGTGTGTGTGTGTGTCTGGTCACGAATAGGCTCCTATATGGTTGACTATTTAAAAAAAAACTGATTACATATAATGATAGAAGATGTATTGAGACACATGAATGGGTATATTTGATCTGGTAGAACAGTGGTTCATTAAAATTGTGGGGGTCTGCGTTTGCGCCTGGTCCACAAAGTATGGAAATAAAAAAATTAAAAATTAAAAAAAAACATTTACAAGTGTTTTTGATATAGATGTACATAAGAATACTTTGGTAAGTATGTTTTAACTTAAATAGAGATAGTATAATAAAATTGTGGGGTCTGCGTTCGCGCCTGGCCCCCATAGAATGGAAATAGGCACACAATTTAATAAAGAATTTTGATATCTATCTGCGTAAGTATATTTTGATAATTATGCTTCAGTTTGAAGAAATATGGTATAATAAAATTATGGGGTGGTCGTTCGCGCTTGACTTCCATAGAATGGAAATATGTCACAAAGTTTAACAAGGTTTTTTAATATAGATCCACAGAATATTATGATAAGTCTTTCAGTATTAATGGGTATGGTACAATAAATTATGGGGTTTATCTATTTTATTTTTACTTTCATCATATTTTGCTTTGGTTTTGATACTCCCAAATTCGAAGCTATCTCATTATAACCCTTCCTTTTCATAACCTATCATACTTTCATAAATCAGAGTCTATTTTCTGTAGGCTGTTTTTGAACCCAGTCAACGACGGGTACGTTTGCTAGTGTGTATATATATATATATATATATATATATATATATATATATATATATATATATATATATATATTATTCGAAAAACTGAAGGAAACTAAAATAAAATTTCAAAATATATTTTATTAAAACAAAATATATTTAAAGAATCTGGTCTAATTATTTAAAATTTAAGCCTTTATTCGAAAGATTCATTTTTTAATATTTCGAAAAATCAAAGTATATTAGAAAATATAGTGCTAATGTATTAGAGCGGTATCAATTTCAAACAATTTTATTTGAAAATTTGAAAAAAAAACAAAACTTTTCAACTTCAAGATTTTTTCCCTTTTTACTGTTTCTTGCTGTACCATTCAAATTGAATCCCTATAAACCGTTGTGACTTCTTATGCAAATGTGATAAACTTCATATTATTTATTTCTTCTGATGCATTAACCTGTAAACTTTATTGTATATTTTGCGAACCTCTTCCCTCTGATGATAAGAAGTGCATTCTTCGAAACTCCATGGAATAAGGTTTTTCTTGTTTTATTTGTACTCCTTGTCGAATAATTAAAATTTTGTATACTTTCCTTACAGGTTTAAAAGGGTTTTTTTGAAAATTTGAAAAAAAAAGTGTTTCAATTCAAATTTTTATTTTATATTATATTTAAGCTCTATGTCTTTGTTGGATTTATTGAGCTTGTACATCTGGTTTGGTTTATTATATAACTATTTTATAATATTTATATTCATTTGAGTTTACACTTTTCCCTTTCGTTTATATATAAATATATATATATATATATATATATATATATATATATATATATAAAGCCCTTTTAAGAAAATGTTGACTTCTATTATGGTAATTGAGAAAATGCAGTCAACTAGCGGACACAGATCATTCGAACTTCCTGTCGTTGAATACTCTCATGATTTGCCGATTACGACAGTCTAACAATATGGTTTCCTAAAAACTTTATTTCCTTCAAGTTAAATGTTAATTTCCGGTGGCCTAGGGGGAAAAAAACTGCAAAGCTAAAGTTGGCTTTGTTGACTAGGTTTGAATCTCTCGACCAGCAGTAATTAGCACTTCCTACACTGATGATTTTATAAGCATGAAACACTAGTTTTTGTTTGTATAAAAATTGTTAATATTTACGTATAAATATTATATATAGAAATATTATATATATACGAATTTATATATATATATATATATATATATATATATATATATATATATATATATATATATATATATATATATAATCATCATCATGCCGTTCGTCAGTCTAGACAATGACTAGTCAGTCAGTGCTTTATCCTTCGGTGTTGGCATAGTCCTCTTTCTGTGTGATACATCCGGTCACAGGCATTGCATATGTGGGTGCCGGAGTTGTGTCGTCTATAGTGTCTCATCTCTAAGGCTTCTCTCTATTTCTTTCTTTCCTTTGTGGAGACTGTTCCGCCAACCACTCCTTTCTTTGGCAACACTCGGCATTGATTTTCATTGCCTTCAGGTGCTGCTTTGTTACATCTTTGTAGCGAAGCTTCTGACCTCCTACCTTGCGGGTTCCATTTTCCAGTTCTCTGTAGAAGATCATCTTTAGAATTCGGTTTTCTTCCATTATATATATATATATATATATATATATATATATATATATATATATATATATATATATATATAATGGTTATTTTTCTCCAAAGCTGGAAGGTCCTGGATATGATCTAAAACTATATTCGATGGTGAGACCCCAGCTTGCGGGCTTTGGGGACTGTGGAGTCACCCTTTAATTGCTATTGCTCCCAGGTCCACTCTGACCCGGACTGGTTGTACCTGTTAGGGTCCCAACTATGGGTTGAATAGAAACCGACTTAATAAAAACAAATATACTCTATTAAAAAATTGTTCTTCATAATCGGCATTAAATAACACGAGAAGGGTTGATATGCCGTAAAACAAAAACAACAACCAACCAAAGCTGAAACTTTAATGATCGTTCCGCCGCCAACCGTTGTTTCTACAATTACGTCATGCAATTCCAATTCTTCAGATGGAAAAGAAAAATCTTAATAGCTCAGTGTCACGTGACCCCTGCTGGGTAAGTCAAGATATCAAGAAAGAAAACAGAAAAAATCTTAGGGAAAAAAAAGCAATTAACTTATCGATAGTTGTTGCTGTTTAGGCAAACCTTGGACTGGTTGCACAGTGTAGGAATGGGGTAATTAAGTCGGCCAAATATTAGTAACACATCTAGCCGGGGAGGATTGCAAACAGTGCGTCAAATTGGGAGTCGTATGACAACTTCTAACCGTGCAATACGCACGGCTTCCACATTAATTAGGCTTCTTTGGACAAATCGACTGCCATCTTCACGTTATTGACCGTTTTTATTACAAAGTGATACTCAAACATTGTCGAGCTCTTATCTACAACTGATGAGCAGTACGGTTTTAGAATAGAATGACATTCAAAACAACTTTGTTAGCCATTTTGGTTAACAGTTAAAGAATGCTTTTTTTTACATGGTAGTCATCACTTATCAAGGCCCGGAAGCCACTCGGGGATAATGGTTATTGCATGTACAGTAATCAATGGGATAATGTCGTAGTAATCGTTAGTAATGGAGATTTAATAAAGTGTCTTACTTAAGGGGGCGGTTATCAGGAATTTGTTTATGTTGGATTTGAAGACATCCAAGTAGTAGTCAGGTGGTAAACAGGCAAACGGAAGAGAGTTCCACAGGCGTGCACTTCTACGAAAGAAGCTTTGTTTATGGAATCTACATTTTGATTTAGGCACAGATGAAGAATGGAGAAAATTATTGACATTGGTTTCAGTTAGACGGGTGTTTTTCGTAAAAGATTGGCGAGGGGGGACTAGAGATTGGAGCTCAGACGAGCACTTGCCATGGAAGTAATGATAAAACAAAGACAGGCTCGCAACGTCTCTTCTGTGGGAGCGAGGTTGCAGAGAAGAGAAAAGGGCCCCCCCCACTAAGCCACAAAGTCTATTTTGTACTTCTGTTAAGGCAGGATAGGCTGTTTTTAGCAGCTCCTGCCCAGATGTGACAACAGTACTCCATCTTTGGACGAACTTGGCTTTTATATAGATAGAGAATTGCATCAGTAGTGAGATATCTTCTGGAGCGGTAGAAGGATCCCACCATCTTTCCAGCGACCTTGGCAACAGATTTGATGTACGTGTCCCATTTCAGATCAGGAGTAAAGGTCAATCCCAGAAGCTTGTCAAAACATGAGGCCTCCCTAAGACGAAAGCCATCCATTTCAATTGATGCCAGATGAGGATCAGACCGTTGATGACGCAAAGATAGGAGCTTGGTTTAAAATGCATTAAAAGTAACCAGCCACATCTTCCTCCACTGTACCGTGCGCTCGAGATCAGAGGAGAGAGAATCAGAGAGAACTTTGTCATTTGGCCTTTGATGTGTTGCCATAGATGGTTGTGTCATCAGCATAGATGTCAACGAATGATTTAAGTATGTGTTTTGGGAGATCATTGATATAGATCAGGAAGAGAGTTGGGCCCAGAATGGACCCTTGAGAGACACCAGCATTAATATTCTGGGCCTCTGATTTCTGCCCAGCAACCACTACTCTTATGAGCCTATCAGAGAGAAATGATTTAATAATTGAGAAAATATTTCCAGTTATACCGTAGCTGGAAATCTTGTGACGTTGGCCTTTATGCCAAACCTTATCGAAGGCCTTTGATATGTCAAGAGCAATTGCCCTAGAAAGGAAACCTTTGTGGAGAGATTCACTAATCCTATGAGATATAACCGTCAGCACATCTGCTGTATATTTGGCATAACGGAAACCATATTGCATGTCACTAAGGTTATTGCTGCTGAGGTGGTTGACTACTACTCTATTAAATATGGATTCTAGCAACTTACTCATGACACATAGGAGACTTATTGGTCTGTACTGAGAGGGAGATTACTTATCACCTGAATTCTTAAATACAGGGCATACTGATAAGGTTTTGCAGAGTGTTGGAAAGCACTTCTCCTTAAGGCAGCGCTAAACAGCTTTGTAAATATGGGACCTAGTTCTAGTTGAAGCTTTTTCAACACTATAATTGGAATACCGTCAGGGACAATTGCTTTACTGGAATCAAGGTTCTTGATTAGCTTGGCGACATCATGCACACGTATTTGTATGTTGCATAGCGTATTCTCGGTTCGCAACCTCACGCACAGATATTTGTATGTTACCTAGCATGTTGTGTATTATAGGAGGAAATACGGGGAGTTGATGGCCTTCGTCGCATAGGGTAGAGTTAGCTGCAAAGTTCTTGGCAAATAGTTTGGCCTTGTCTGATGCTGACGAGATGACCTCAGGTCCATTGGTGATGGTTGGGATAGATTGCATGCTTCTGTGCAGGACCCTGTTTGCTATTTGGCAATACTCGTGGGAACAAACTACTATGGATTTAATGGACTGAGCATATAGCTCTCTTGCATTTTTTATTACTCTTTTACAGTGGTTGCTAGCAGTCCTGAAAGCAGCTTTAGTCTCAGTACATCTATTACTTTGGTAGCTATGGAAAAAGTGGGTTCTGTGTGCAATGGCAGCAGCACATTCTTGGGAGAACCATGGCTGGCTGTTAGGTTTTTGTTGGAATTTTTTGGATGGTATGAATCGGTCTACAATTAACCATTTGGTTAGGTCTGATACTATAGAGGACACATCCTTTTTAAACATGGAATGCAGAGGTAGATCAGATATAAATGTGCAGAAACTATCCCAGTCAGCCAGAATGATTTCAAAAGTTAAAAAAAAAAATGACTTCGTATCATCAGCTGGAATCGAAACCAAAACATTCCGTGCTACAGCAATAGTCGTTATTTAGCAGTTCTGCCTTCGTCAGATGGATAAAAAAAAATGGCAAAAATTTAGCGACTTCAAGATAAAAATATATATGTACACATGCTCAAGAGATTGTCGAATAATCTCAACTGTGTTCTTTCAATTTCCACTCCTTAGCAGCTATTTTTGCAGGCTAAAAACCAAATCGAAATTGTGCTACAGATATAAATACCCGATATATCAAATTTCAACTGTAAACCAAATATTCGGAGTGGAGTTTGATAGAGAATTTTCGCACACACACCGACAAAGAAACCATAAAAAATAAACAATCAATGATTGCTCGTTTTTCAAAGAAATATGCAAATACTTCATGTAGTCGTTCGCATATTCATGATTAAGTATATTAAAAGTTTATTTTAATAATCTTTAAATATTCATGATTAAGTATATTAAAAGTTTATTTTAATAATCTTTAAATATTCATGATTAAGTATATTAAAAGTTTATTTTAATAATCTTTAAATAGAAAACAAAAGTAGGCTTTTAATATCAATGCCAGAGTGAAAAAAAACTCAACTTTGTTTTTATTACAAACTAATACTTAAGCATTGTTTTTATTACAAACTAATACTTAAGCATTGTTTTTATTACGAGGTAATACTTAAGCATTGTTTTTATTACAAACTAATACTTAAGCATTGTTTTTATTACGAGGTAATACTTAAGCATTGTTTTTATTACGAGGTAATACTTAAGCATTGTTTTTATTACAAACTAATACTTAAGCATTGTTTTTATTACAAACTAATACTTAAGCATTGTTTTTATTAGAAACTAATACTTAAGCATTTTTTTTATTACAAACTAATACTTAAGCATTGTTTTTATAACAAACTAATACTTAAGCATTGTTTTTATTACAAACTAATACTTAAGCATTGTTTTTATTACAAACCAATACTTAAGCATTGTTTTTATTACAAACAAATACTTAACCATTGTTTTTATTACAAACTAATACTTAAGCATTGTTTTTATTACAAACTAATACTTAAGCATTGTTTTTATTACAAGCAAATACTTAAGCATTGTTTTTATTACAAACTAATACTTAAGCATTGTTTTTATTACAAACTAATACTTAAGCATTGTTTTTATTACAAGCAAATACTTAAGCATTGTTTTTATTACAAACAAATACTTAACCATTGTTTTTATTACAAACTAATACTTAAGCATTGTTTTTATTACAAGCAAATACTTAAGCATTGTTTTTATTACAAACAAATACTTAACCATTGTTTTTATTACAAACTAATACTTAAGCATTGTTTTTATTACAAACTAATACTTAAGCATTGTTTTTATTACAAACTAATACTTAAGCATTGTTTTTATTACAAACTAATACTTAAGCATTGTTTTTATTACACACTAATACTTAAGCATTGTTTTTATTACAAACTAATACTTAAGCATTGTTTTTATAAAAAACTAATACTTAAGCATTGTTTTTATTACAAGCAAATACTTAAGCATTGTTTTTATTACAAACTAATACTTAAGCATTGTTTTTATTACAAACTAATACTTAAGCATTGTTTTTATTACAAACTAATACTTAAGCATTGTTTTTATTACAAACTAATACTTAACCATTGTTTTTATTACAAACTAATACTTAAGCATTTTTTTCATTACAAACTAATACTTAAGCATTGTTTTTATTACAAACTAATACTTAAGCATTTTTTTCATGACAAACTAATACTTAAGCATTGTTTTTATTACAAACTAATACTTAAGCATTGTTTTTATAACAAACTAATACTTAAGCATTGTTTTTATTACAAACTAATACTTAAGCATTTTTTTTATTACAAACTAATACTTAAGCATTGTTTTTATTACAAACTAATACTTAAGCATTGTTTTTATTACAAACTAATACTTAAGCATTGTTTTTATTACAAACTAATACTTACGCATTTTTTTCATTACAAACTAATACTTAAGCATTGTTTTTATTACAAACAAATACTTAACCATTGTTTTTATTACAAACTAATACTTCAGCATTGTTTTTATTACAAACTAATACTTAACCATTGTTTTTGTTAAAAACTAATACTTAAGCATTGTTTTTATTACAAACTAATACTTAAGCATTGTTTTTATTACAAACTTATACTTAAGCATTGTTTTTATTACGAGGTAATACTTAAGCATTGTTTTTATTAGAAGGTAATACTTAAGCATTGTTTTTATTACAAACTAATACTTAAACATTTTTTTTTAATACAAAGTAATACTTAAGCATTGTTTTTATTACAAACTAATACTTAAGCATTGTTTTTATTACAAACAAATACTTAACCATTGTTTTTATTACAAATTAATACTTAAGCATTGTTTTTATAACAAACTAATACTTAAGCATTGTTTTTATTACAAACTAATACTTAAGCATTGTTTTTATTACAAACTAATACTTAAGCATTGTTTTTATTACAAACTAATACTTAAGCATTGTTTTTATTACGAGGTAATACTTAAGCATTGTTTTTATTACAAACTAATACTTAAGCATTGTTTTATTACAAACTAATACTTAAGCATTGTTTTTATTACGAGGTAATACTTAAGCATTGTTTTTATTACAAACTAATACTTAAGCATTGTTTTTATTACAAACTAATACTTAAGCATTTTTTTTATTACAAACTAATACTTAAGCATTGTTTTTATTACAAACTAATACTTAAGCATTGTTTTATTACAAACTAATACTTAAGCATTGTTTTTATTACAAACTAATACTTAAGCATTGTTTTTATTACAAGGTAATACTTAAGCATTGTTTTTATTACAAACTAATACTTAAGCATTGTTTTTATTACGAGGTAATACTTAAGCATTGTTTTTATTACGAGCTAATACTTAACCATTGTTTTTATTACAAACTAATACTTAAGCATTGTTTTTATTACAAACTAATACTTAAGCATTGTTTTTATTACAAACTAATACTTAAGCATTGTTTTTATTACAAACTAATACTTAAGCATTGTTTTTATAACAAACTAATACTTAAGCATTGTTTTTATTACAAACTAATACTTAAGCATTGTTTTTATTACAAACTAATACTTAAGCATCGTTTTTATTACGGGGTAATACTTAAGCATTGTTTTTATTACAAACTAATACTTAAGCATCGTTTTTATTACAAACTAATACTTAAGCATTGTTTTTATTACAAACTAATACTTAAGCATTGTTTTTATTACAAACTAATACTTAAGCATTGTTTTTATTACAAACTAATACTTAAGCATTGTTTTTATAACAAACTAATACTTAAGCATTGTTTTTATTACAAACTTATACTTAAGCATTGTTTTTATTACAAACTAATACTTAAGCATCGTTTTTATTACGGGGTAATACTTAAGCATTGTTTTTATTACAAACTAATACTTAAGCATTGTTTTTATTACAAACTAATACTTAAGCATTGTTTTTATTACAAACTAATACTTAAGCATTGTTTTTATTACAAACTAATACTTAAGCATTGTTTTTATTACAAACTAATTCTTAAGCATTGTTTTTATTACAAACTAATACTTAAGCATTGTTTTTATTACAAACTAATACTTAACCATTGTTTTTATTACGAGGTAATATTTAAGCATTGTTTTTATTACAAACTAATACTTAAGCATTGTTTTTATTACAAACTAACCCTTAAGCATTGTTTTTATTACAAACTATTACTTAAGCATTGTTTTATTACAAACTAATACTTAAGCATTGTTTTTATTACGAGGTAATACTTAAGCATTGTTTTTATTACAAACTAATACTTAAGCATTTTTTTCATTACAAACTAATACTTAAGCATTTTTTTTATTACAAACTAATACTTAAGCATTGTTTTTATTACAAACTAATACGTAAGCATTGTTTTTATTACAAACTAATACTTAAGCATTGTTTTTATTACAAACTAATACTTAACCATTGTTTTTATTACGAGGTAATACTTAAGCATTGTTTTTATTACAAACTAATACTTAAGCATTGTTTTTATTACAAACTAATACTTAAGCATTGTTTTTATTACAAACTAATACTTAACCATTGTTTTTATTACAAACTAATACGTAAGCATTGTTTTTATTACAAGCTAATACTTAAGCATTGTTTTTATTACAAACTAATACTTAAGCATTGTTTTTATTACGAGGTAAGACTTAAGCATTGTTTTTTTTACAAGCAAATACTTAAGCATTGTTTTTATTACAAACTAATACTTAAGCATTGTTTTTATTACAAACTAATACTTAAGCATATATATATATATATATGGAGCCCTCTTAATAACCTCATTTTAATTCACGAGTTCTCTCCCTCTTGAATACCTTTTACTTGGTGTGTTTTTGGGTGTGTGTATATATATATATATATATATATATATATATATATATATATATATATATATATATATATATATATTGAATTTTATATAAATATGAGTATTGACCGAAACAATTGTATGCTTGTATCTCTACTTTATATATAAGGTAGTTTGTTTTTGTGTTAGTTGTTCTCCATGGGCTCCAAAAAAGCTGATATTTTTTTAATTTCAAACAAATGTACTTCATGTGTCTGGGTGTAGTCTTAGATAGGCTTTGTATCGGAATGGCTCCGATATTTATCGATAATCAAAATAATTCAGTTAAAGGAGGAACAGTTTGATTTTAACCAACTTTAACACCCTTATACAGCCTAACCGCTTGTAGTCATGTTTGATTCATGGACGGGGAACTAATTCAAGAGGAAAGCTAGGAGGTTGACAAAAGCATCGTGGATAAGTTAGTTGTGCAGACTTGTGTCCAAAAAACCTTCCAATCCTCACAGTACTGTCCCATCACCCACTTGACAAATTCATTAGCCCTTTTCCTCAAGTGGCTTTGTGCCTTGATAAACAGGGACTCGTTAATACATACATTTGAGGATTTCAATTTTCAATTTCTTCTTAAGTGCACTTAAGCGTAAACCTTAAATTTTAGAGTTGTTTTAGAATCCAAATCATGTAATGGATTTGCTTTACGTTGTGGTGATTTAATCGTCATGACCCATAAGTATGTAATAATGTTTTCACCTGAAATGCGTTGGCATTTAAAAGATCATAACGTAAACAAACAGCAATTGATTATTCAAACAGAAGTTTTGCACCAATTTTATATTCTTTTGATGGCAACTTTCTGTCTAATAAGATATTGGCATTCTGCATCTAGTCTAGCGCACTGCAGCATCTGCTGTAGTTATAGGGTTCGATGATGGAGTTGGCTCTCTGGATACAGACCTCAGCGGGTGATAAGGAGATTGAGGTTTGCCAATTTCCAGGCCTCGTCCTCTTGGCGTCACAGACAAAATCCGATGAAAAGGTAAACCAATATGGTCGGAACCAATGCAGCTGCAGAAGTTGCTACAGTGCTTCACGATTCGCCTAAAGTTTTTTTTTTTTTTTTATCAAGGTTTGCTCCCTCAGCCTTTGTCTTTACGAAAGAATCTACAAATGGGGCTATTTGACAACATATATTTTTTTTACCACGATCACAATATATAATGCTATTAAACCTTATATCCAGAATCCTTATTTTAATTTTGATCGAAATCCATTACACGATTTTGATTCTAAGAAAACTCTAAAACTTAAAGCTTATGCTTAAGTGTACTTAAGAAAAAAATTAAATTAAAATTATGGAATCTTTATACACGAGTCGCTGCTTATCAAGGCTCAAGACCATTTGAGGACAAGGGCTAATGAGTTTTTCGGATGGATGATGATACAGTAATAGTTGAAGTTGGGCAGAACCTGATTATCATGATGGTAACTCCATAAGAATTTGTTAACATTGGACTTGAAAACGATCATGTTGTAATCAACTTGGAAGTAGGTTCGGCTTATTGTGTTCCATAAAAGGGTAGTTCTTGGGGAAAAATTGTATATGGAATCTTTGTTTAGATTTGTTGCTATGGATCAACTGTAATGCAAATCTGAAATATGTGAATTTTCAAATGAGAAATTGCTCTCACATAAAAACCATAAAAAGAACATATGGTCTCCATAAACTCTTTTCCAAATACTTCAAATGAACTGAAACTGGGGTAATATTTATTAATATTTATCAAATACCTTTTGGTAAAATTTCACAAAAATTGGCGGTAATATCTGAATATTCACAAAGAATATATATATGTGTGTGTGTGTGTGATCTGCATACAGTGCTGTTTCGCTGTATCACAGCTCATTAGTGTGGCTAGACTAGCAAATACCTGAAGCCAGGATTGAAACTTGACGCTTCTCACCGCCACGGTATTTGCCTGCTGCTAAGATGGGTATGCGAAATTACAATGGGTAAACATTGTCCAAACGCCTATATCTATCTATGTATCTATTATCTATCTATCTATCTATCTATCTATCTATCTATCTATCTATATATATATATATATATATATATATATATAGAGAGAGAGAGAGAGAGAGAGAGAGAGAGAGATAAATGAAAGAAAGAGTGAGAGATCACATGTAAATCTAATTATGTTTATTCCTTGCGGATCACAACAAAAGAGATCTGAAATATTTATTTCCAGTACGAACGAGAAATATCAAATTTTGACTCTGGCTTGTCGAAAATAGATTTCCACAAAAGTTCATTTAGTGTAGCCGAAGGAGCCAATAACGGAATAGCACTTAGTAAAACTCAAAGTAGCAAACGTTGCCGAATGTAGAAAATATCTAAATTCCACTCATCCAATAATCGAATGGAAAGAAAAATCTCAAAAACTAAATATGCCAAATATATAACGTAAGTAAATTGAATCTCAAGAAAACATTTACGAAGTTGCTCAAATGTTAGTGGCAACTTTGTAGATTGAAATATATTACAAAGTTGAATGTTAGATTTGATGAAGTATTAAAACTTTGTGGATCTAGAACCATCCTTGTGTACTTTTTATATAAAAAGCAAATGAGTAAGCAGAACACTGTCGTATAACAACAGTTGTGTGAAGAATTAGAAATTGGAGATCATTAATTTTTTTTAGATTATAAGTTATTAGCATAGGCAGGTTGTTTTTATATAAAAGTAAAGTGACATAACCAAATTAGAGAGACGGGTTGACATGGCGTGATGTGGGGCAGATTCATACGAGTTAGTAGAGAGTTTGATTCGGGGTCAGGCAGAGAGAGAGGGGCGGAGAGCAGATCAGAAAAAAAGTTTGTCTCTGATTCCCCGAGAATATGGATTGGCAGACTTCTTGTAAAGGCGACGAGATAGAAATAAATGTTGCCTAAAACAATAGAGATCCCCTACCGACCTTTTAAGGATAAACGATAATGGAACTTTGACCATGGAAAACCATGGTGACTGAATAAAACCAATTTGTCTAGAAAGAAATGAGATTTGCGTCTGTTGCTATGAATTGAGAGCTTTTGTTCCAAATGGGATGAACGGCAGAACACAAAACCAATCAGAGACACGAACAAGAGGTACGAGAGTAGAATATAAAAAGTACGTTTGGTTTCACTTTTATAACCCCTCCAAAATGTTGATGTGCTGTAATTGGGAAGATTGACGCAATGCAATAATACCACTGACTGTTTCACACCACAATGGGGATCACCGGTGGAGATTAGCTATAGAAATAAATATGAAATGGAATGAAAATGATCCGTTCTCTTATACGGACGAATACCTGAAACGGACGAAAGTTTGGTGATTTTTTTTTTTTTTTTTGCAAGCCTTGGTCAATCTTTTCCATGAAAAATATATTATTTGTGTTATCGTGAAGGTAATTGAATGGAAAATTAATTAAAAAATGAAAACAATTTTCGTTTTTGTTTTTATAAAGAAAATACAATAAATAATTATTAAAAAATTTTACGAAACTTTAAGAAAATTAAAATTCAGATCAAGAAAAAAACACTGATGATGAGATAAGTTTAATAAGTGAATATTTAATTTTTGAAAATCAAAAACAGTAAAACAAAAAAAAGTTCTTTTGATGTTTATGATTTTTTTTTTGTTGGTTCGAATATCAACAATAACAAATAAATGTTTTCTTAAAAAGGATGTTGGCTGCTACGATTGCATTGACTCAACGTTTCCACAACTTTAAGCATTTTATGTAAATTACATAGTGCGGTACTTATTCTGCATCTCGGTTAAAGGAAGCGGAGAGTAAGCAAGAAAACCGGAAGTATGATTTGCAGTATTCAGAAGACGGAGATATCAACAAGTAGAGTCATAAAAGTAAAAATAAGATTTCGACAAAGTTTTAGTTGATATCTCCAACTTGAGATGTGAATTTAGTCCAGAATGAAAAGAGCTAGAGATGCGACCCCCAACAACACGAACGCACATCGATGCTCGACAGGTCTTGCATGTCTATGCTTGTCTCTTTCGTATGTATGCACATTGATAACTCTAGAATGGAAGCAGCCAGAATAAGATGTAAAAGAAAATCCAGTTGGGATAAGGTGGCCAGTTCACTGGTTACACAAGGTGATAGCCTCCATATTGGAATATATAATATTTAGATAAGGGTGCATAAAATAAGATTTCAACCAAAAATTTTCATGTAAAATTAAAATAAGTAGATTGGGAATTTTCCTTAAAAAGCAAGAAATTGCTAGTGTAACGTGGTGAATGAAAATGAAATAAAACTCTAGCACTAACCCTAATACATGTTTAACCGACTTCCTCCAAAGAAGGAAATTCCATGGAAGTATGAAATTCACAAGCAGTCCCCAGTCGCATGTATATTCCCGTTAGAAGAGATGACGATATTAGGTTTTTGCAACTCTTGCAGGTAGGTGTCAACGTCCGCCTACATACAACACCTGGTATTCCCAAATTGTTCACCCATCTGGTATTGATCAGGTTCAACGTAGCGGAATTGAATGTTACCATCCATTAATGTATCTATTCCAATATAGACTGGAGGTCTTCATCTAAGGTTTCAGCTATTGCCTTTGGTATATGTTTATTTGTTTTTCCCTCATGTCTATTATAAAGGAAATATATCCATCTCGGAGACAATTCTATCAAGGAGATCATTTATGAATGAGGAATATTAAAGATCTAAAGATCGACCCTTGTGGCACACCCATATTTATATTGTGCTGTTTTGATGTATGTTTTGTATATCAAGGACGACATGGATTTTTCTCTTATTTAAGAAAGATTTAATTATGTGTTCCTCGAGTAATACCTTATGATTTAATTTTCCTGAAAAGATAATCGTGCCAAATTCTATCAAAGGTGTTAGATATATCCAAGGCTACTGCTCTAGCCTCCCCTGCCTTATCCAGTCTCAGAGTTGATTGATAGCGAATAACGTCATGTTTTCAAGCTGAAAGAGACAAAGGTTTTCAAATAAGTCTCTACATGGAAGCCGCGTGAATGAGTCACGGCCAATGATGTAGGAAATTTGTAAACTAAGGCGAATGTTACTTCGATGTTTTCCATGCATGTTACTCATTTGAGTAAGTTAAAAAGTTAAGTTTAAGAAGTAATCTGTAGTGGAATAGGGACATAAATGGATGGTCACATTCAATGCTGCCAAGACAAAACTCGTTTCCTTCAATAATTACAAGAAACCTTCTCTACCACCAATAGCAATGGCCAATGACTCTTTCTCTGAAAGTACATCGTTTAAACTCCTCGGCCTAACGCTCTCAGGAAACATGAGTTGGAACAATTACATCGAGAGTATCGCCAGGACTGCTGCGAAGAAGGTAGGTTCTCTCTACCGTGCTAGAAAGATACTAATGCCTGTAAGTATCCTGTACCTCTATAAGGTCACCATTCGTACATGTATGGATTATTGTTGTCATATTTGGGCTGGTGCATCTACCACTAGTCTCTCGCTCCTAGACAAGATTCAAAAGAGAGTCACCAATCTGATAGGTCCTGAACTGTCATCTAAACTTCAGCCCCTGTCCCATCGACAAAATGTTGCATCCCTCTGCCTTTTCTACAAGTACTTTAATGGTGAATGCTCTAACGAACTGCAAGGACTTGTGCCCCCTCGACGTAAATATCCCCGACAAACCAGAAAAGCAGCTAAATCCCACCCCTTCACAATAGAGATCCTTAGATGTAAGATAGCCTTCTACTTCAGTAGTTTCTTCCCCAGGACAGCTAAACTTTGGAATTCCCTTCCGGGTCCCTGCTTCCTCAACTGTACTAACATGCAGAAGTTCAAGTGCAAAGTGAACCGACATCTTGTTTCCCAACTCCCTACACAGTACCCCTGATGCCCATGTCCCTGATAGTAGCCCCCTACAACAAAGTGGCAATATGCCATGCTTGGGATGAAAATGTAATTAAAAAAAATTTTTTTTTTCAAATTAGCTAAGATAACATTATTTTTTCTTTCCTGATTAAATTCTTTCTACATAAAACCTTTTATGAAAACTCTCAGCATACATATCCTTGTATCTTCTTCATGAAAAGAAACTTATTTCTATAGCTGAAATGGAAATAAGAGGAATTGGAAACTCCAATTCTGAGGAGTGTAACTTCAAAGCAGATACTAATTCTTTGATACTCACTCTATTAATCCTAACTATTCATGCTGGGCATAGAAATACCTGGTCTTGAAACCAGACGCAGGGAAAACTCTCTCAGTGCTGTAGATCTGATCAGTTCATCCATCTAGGAGAAAGAAAACTCCGATTTGTAAACCTGTGCCACTGACCTCATATGCTTGGCACAAAACGGGGGAGGGAGGCCTCCTCTGTCCTGGACGATAACCTTCGTAGAGCTGGTGACTTGATTAAATCACCGATTTGCAAACCTAAACTGCTTAAGGAGTAGATAGACTCTGCCTATCGCCCAGCTTCCATACTCCTTCGTTGCATATTAGCCAGGAGCAGAGGTGCGGCTGCAGGGACTCATTAGAGACACCCAGTGCTTAGCCTTGTTTCCTGACTAGGGCAATGAATCCCGTCCCCCACATTTGCCTCATTCCTTTCCCCTACACCTGGGCATCTTGGGGGTACTTGTTTACCATACATGCTAACATGATTCGACTGGTCCACTCCTGACGGACAGGTTTGAGGGTACCGGTTTGGCAGTTGCTTGTTGCTGTTTCCGACTGACAGTACAGGAGCCCTTAGAGCGGCTGCTCTATCATCAGTTGTATAATATCGGGATGTTTGTAGTGCCATGTCATGCATGGAAAAGGACCCTGCACTCATCTCTGGTGGGCATTCCCAAGGCCATATTCCTGTGGATGAGGAGCCGGCTAATGGTTTACTCGTGTTGGATGATGGTTGCTATGCACATCCGTTTTGCCTAACACCTCAGCATAGCTCTGAAAAACTAGAAAATAAAATGAAATGACAACTCAATTCAAAAAAACGTTCAAACTAGACACACACTCAAACAATTCGCCTCCTCCCTTGAGGATTGCATTTACAAATATCCGAGGATTAGAACTAACTTAGATGATGTAGAATCATTTCTCCTAGCCAACTCCCCGGATATATTAGCACTAAGTGGAACTAACTTGCACTCCTCCATCCCATCTAACATCTTTAACTTGTCTGGTTATCTTCCACTTTCTTGTAAGGACTCTGACAGGCACATGCACTGACTTGGAGTCTATATTCATAACACCCTCCCCATGTCTAGGGATCTAAACTAGAATCAGGTGACCAGCCCTTCATGTGCTTTAAACTAACTTTATAACATAGCATTAGCTACCTGTAATTTCTTTATCGCTCTTCATCAACCCAGGACTGTACTTTAATCAATCATGTCTCTGACAGCATAGATGTAGCACTCTCCCTTGACACTAGTGCCCAAATACATGTATTTGGTGACTTTAACGCCCACCACAGAAATTGGAGTTGCCATTCTGATAGTTCCTAAGCTGTCATCAAAGTTTCAGCCTCTGTCCCATTGGTGAAATGCTGCACCCCCCTGTCTGTTTTGCAAGTATTTTAATGGTGAATGCTACAACGAACTACAAGCCCTTGTGCCCCTTCGACGTAAATACCCCCGACAAACCCGACATGCAGCAAAATCCCACCCCTACACAGTAGAGATCCCTAGATTTAAGAAAGTCTTTTACTCTAATAGCTTCTTCCCCTGAACTGCAGGACTTTGGAATTCTCTTCCAGTTTTCTGCTTCCCCAACTGTACTGACATGCAGAAGTTCAAGTGTAATGTGAACAGACATCTTGCCGTTAAACTCCTTGCATAGTGCCCCTGGAACTTAGGTCCCTGATAGCAGCCCCCTACATCAAAGTGGCAATATGCCTTGTTTGGGGTGAAATTGTAATAAAAAAAAAAAAGTACAAAAAAAGAAAAATCCGATATAAACATTCCACATGTAGTCAAGGTCAGATATTCTAATCTCTGAATAATCAACAGTTTGAATATTTGACTTTTACTAAGTAGGATGTGTTTTGGAAGTCAGACCTTATTCCTGAAAGGGTAGGATAGGCTAGGACACAAAACCACAATAGAGTAACTAATCGAGGAGAAGGAAAACCCAGATATAAACCCAATTCCCTCCATGCTAACTCTTTCTCACGAAAGAGATGTCACTAATATTTCTCTGATTTATCGTTATTTTCATGATAGGTCCTTGATTGAGCTTCAATATGTCATACTTCATATGAAGCGTTCACAAAAACTTGTCTAGTCAATGATTTCTCTCTCTCTCTCTCTCTCTCTCTCTCTCTCTTTACTTAAAGCTAAATGTAACATCCATGAACAAAGTTTTTTTCCAAGAGCTACCCGTTTGTAGAACACAATCTGTAAGACTGTATCCTAAAGTCTAGCAATCCGAAGGAATAAACTCAATAGAAGACCTTCTGGCATCTAGGGACCTCTACACTAAAGGGGTGGAATTTTGTCACTTGTCGGTTTAGTCAGAGTACATTGAGGGAGCAAAAGCGCAATGAGTTCATTAGAACACATTTCCTTAAAATACTTGTAAAACAGGAACAGGGATGCAACATTGTGGCGATGGGACGGCAGTGTGTGATCTATTAGATTTGAGAATCTTTTTTCGACACTATGGAAACCAAGAAAATGGCGTCCTGTTAAAGTGTCCGTGTTTCATGTAAAATCAAGCTCTCAGGTGGGATGAATCAAGATGGCAGCACCCACAACTTTTATAACTAGTGATCTCGCAAAGTGATGCAAAATCTCGCTGCTTGTGTGCAGAATCTTGCTACTCGACTGCATAAAAGAAGGTCGCGAGGAGACCACAGACAGACTGTTGTACAAAAATTCTTGGAGACTGTTATATGAGAAGTTGTGAAGACGGTTGTGGGGAAATATTTGAAGACAGTTGTAGGAGAATCTTTGGAGACTGTTGTGGGAAAATATTTGAAGACTGTTGTAGGAGAATCTTTGGAGACAGTTGTGGGAAAATATTTGAAGACTGTTGTTGCATGTTACTGAGTCCCTTTGTTGTCTTGCCTTTTTTTTATTAATTTTTTTTTTTACTTCCTTTTCTGTGTTTGACAATTTATGATGGGCATTATGTGCCGGCATTAAACTAGTAAAACCGGGCTGGTATGCTGTAAAATCAATGAATTAAACCGACAAATAAATCTTATTGTTTCAGCAGTAATACTGAAGCATAAATAGTAATCCGAAATATCCGATTCCTTGTTTTAAAGCATCAGACATTTTAAATAACACAGTGTTGATGTGCCGTAAATTACAGATGTCAAACCAAATCAGATGAAAATCAGAAGTTTAAGAATCCGAAAAATTGCAAATATGTTCCCGCCCCTTGTAAATATGTTCCCGCCGTCTTGACTTCCTCTTCCTTGTGTCATGAAGATTATTTTATGTCAAACATTCCTCGCCTTTGTGGCGCTGTTTCCTATTGCTAAAAAAGCTTTCATTCTTTTTCCTTTCTTGTCTTTTTAAGTGTGTCTCTCAAGGACGCCATAGACAAATAATTGGTGAAAATATTTGCCAGACTTAACATCGCGAACCAAACCCACTATTATATATAAAAGTCACTTTGCGTGTGCATATGCGTTAGTTCCTTCCTAATAGGTTCCGAAACAGCTGAGCCCATCTTTTGCAAATTTCACAAAAAGGTAATTTATATTTCTGGCAGTGTTCTTAGATAGGTTTTGTGCAGAAATTCATCCAATAAGTATCGAAAGCAAAAAAATCCGATCTTAAAAATATATTTCTTCAATTATAGATAAAAAATAATTTTTCAAGAGAATATTTTACATTACATCAGTGTAACTTTGGCCTGTGTAATGTAAAATATTCCCATGTAAAAAATTTTCTTTTTATTTATAAGAGAAGAAAGATTATATTTAAGATCGTTAAGTTCAAATATCAGCTGACAAGATATTGTAAACAAACACAGACGGAATTTGATGAACGACATTATTATTATTATTATTATTATTATTATTATTATTATTATTTCTTTTTTTGCGAATTAGTCCACGGGGAAAACTAGTCCTTGTAATATATAATATTCAATAGATGATTAATTCTATAATAATACATACACAATCTGCATAAATTACAAGATCATGTTTAAGCTTAAATATGAAAGTCGTCTTCAATTAATTGCGTAGACGCAACCAAAAGTTTTTATTTAATAAAAACTTATACAGCACGTAATAAAAAATATGCATGTAATATAAAATTATACAGCATGTAATACAAAAATTATACAGCATGCAATATAAATTATACAGCATGTAATAAAAAAATTATACAGTATGTAATAAAAAATCATACAGCATGTAATAAAAAAAATTATGCAGCATGTAATAAAAAATTATGCAGCATGTAATAAAAAAATTATACAGCATGTAATAAAAATTATACAGCATGTAATAAAAAATTATGCAGCATGTAATAAAAAAATTATGCAGCATGTAATAAAAAATTATGCAGCATGTAATAAAAAAGTATACAATATGTAATAAAAATATGCATATAATAAAAATTATACAGCATGTAATAAAAAATTATGCAGTATGTAATAAAAAATCATACAGCATGTAATAAAAAATTATACAGTATGTAATAAAAAGTTATACAACATGTAATAAAAATTATGCAGCATGTAATAAAAAATTATGCAGTATGTAATAAAAAAAATTATACAGCATGTAATAAAAATTATACAGCATGTAATAAAAAATTATATAGTATGTAATAAAAAGTTATACAACATGTAATAAAAATTATGCAGCATGTAATAAAAATTATACAGCATGTAATAAAAAATTATATAGTATGTAATAAAAAGTTATACAACATGTAATAAAAATTATGCAGCATGTAATAAAAATTATACAGCATGTAATAAAAAATTATATAGTATGTAATAAAAAGTTATACAACATGTAATAAAAATTATGCAGCATGTAATAAAAAATAATGCAGTATGTAATAAAAAAAATTATACAGCATGTAATACAAATTATACAGCATGTAATAAAAAAGTATACAGTATGTAATAAAAAGTTATACAACATGTAATAAAAATTATGCAGCATGTAATAAAAAATTATGCAGTATGTAATAAAAAAAATTATGCAGCATGTAATAAAAATTATACAGCATGTAATAAAAAAATTCTACAGTATGTAATAAAAAGTTATACAGCATGTAATAAAAAATATAAAATATGTAATAAAAAATTATACAGTATGTAATAAAAAGTTATACAGCATGTAATAAAAATATACAGTATGTAATAAAAAATTATACAGTAAGTAATAAAAAAAATTATACAGCATGTAATAAAAATTATACAGCATGTAATAAAAAAGTATACAGTATGTAATAAAAAAACTTATACAGCACGTAATAAAAATTATACAGCATGTAATAAAAAATTATACAGTATGTAATAAAAAGTAATAAAGCATGTAATAAAAAATATACAATATGTAATAAAAAATTATATAGGATGTAATAAAAAAAATTATACAGCATGTAATAAAAATTATACAGCATGTAATAAAAAATATACAGTATGTAATAAAAATATGCATGTAATATAAAATTATACAGCATGTAATAAAAAATATACAGTATGTAATAAAAATATGCATGTAATATAAAATTATACAGCATGTAATAAAAAAATTATGCAGCATGTAATAAAAAAATTATGCAGCATGTAATAAAAAATTATGCAGTATGTAATAAAAAATTATACAGCATGTAATAAAAATTATACAGCATGTAATAAAAAATTATACAGTATGTAATAAAATTATACAGTATGTAATAAAAAAATTGTACGGCATATAATAAAACAATTTTACTGCATGTAATCTAAATAAAAATTAACAGCACTCCTTTTCACTGATGCCGTAATTTGTCACAAATTTTAATCTCGATGTGTTCTCTCAGCTGCCAAACATTCAACTCACTGTCCCCCCCAATTCGTCATTCCTAGCACAGCCATTCCCCATATGCTAATTAATGTCTTTATATTTTAAAACCACAACTTGGTTTTCTGAAATTTTCAAATTTATCTTCACAAAATAATGCTTTCAAAAGATTTGATTAACTCCCATTCAATATTCGCACCAACTACATGACACGCATCAATCAGATTTGACTTTGTTTCAATCGTCAACAAGATCGCACGTGCAATTTTTTTCTCTTCTAGTGGCCTTCACTTAGTAACACCAAAAAAATAACATTTAAAAAATTACAAATTAATTCTTTGATGAGGTTGTATGCCATTTTACGATGTATGTTTCCGTACGTTTTGTGTCTTGGAATAGTTGGTGAGGACAGGATATTTTTACGGAAACATAAATCGTAAAATTGCCAACTCATTAATGAAACTGCTGTAATGGAAGAATCCAGGAAATAACCGAAGGTTATAAAAAGAAAACGTGGGTCTTTGAATTTCCAACAAAATTTTGCACTATATATATATATATATATATATATATATATATATATATATATTAGCATGGTTACCCAGCGTTACCTGGGTTGACATGAAGTTCTGTTTATTTTTATCATAGGCAACGTGGATACCCCCCACAACAAAAAATAAAAGAACGGATGAAAACATGTAAATGTAATCGCCCCAAAAAATGAATATGTGATACCCTCTCCACCAGATATTTCGGCAGAAGGGCTACAAAGAGAAGAAACTATTCTCCGGATATTGAGCACTGGAAATACCCCCCCCCAAAGAAAAGACAATTAAAAAATAAATCATTACAACTTTTGTTTCAATAAAAATAGCAGTGAATGCCCGTGAAATCGCCCCCCCCAAATAAAGAAAAAAAGATCTACCAAAAATTAATTCCAAAAACAATTAAATGACATTTTTCGTCATTTTATATTTCTAATGTAATCATTCCCTCCTTGAATTGAATTTGTCCTATTTTGGGGTTCGTTCTGTTTATAAAATTGTTAGGTGAAAGTACAGAATCGTTTGATAAAATTTAATTAAATTTATCGTTATTTTATGTTTCAAATATAATTCCCACCACCCACACACCACCACAAAAAAACAAAACATTTTTGTATTTGTCATGTTTTATCCCCCCTCCCCCCTCTCGATCATCAAACTTGAAAAAATTATAGAGATGACATGTTTGGTTGAATGCTTTGTGGCCAAAAAGTGGGTTCTCATTTTACGTTAAATTTATATAGAAAAGTTATTCTCCACGCTAAAATGTTAATTTTTTTCCCCCAAATTTCCTCTTTCATATTATTTATAAAAACTGCTTAAACGTATTAGGCCACAAAAAACCAGGTCTTAATTTTTTTGGTCAATGTCAAGTTTCTTTCCAACCCCCCCCCCCCAAACTTTAAAATGACGATTTTTAATCGTTTTCGGTGGTGCTGAAAACGAATATTACGTTTAAATTTGGGGCAGATAAGTAGTTTTCATGATATGAAGGAATTACTTTTTTAAAAAATAGGGGGTCATTTTCCTACATAAATTTAACGTAAAATGAGCACCCACTCTCTTGTCATCTAGTAATTTCTTCATCTCATAAAACAAATTTAACTGTGATATTCGTTTTCAGCACCCCCGAAAATTGGCGCTGTTTTTTTTTTTTTACTAAGAGATGCGTTCATTTTTTCATCTCATACTTTAGGACGCTAATTATGCTGTTAGTAAGTTTACAAAAGTATACTTTTGTTTTTCGTTCTTTTTTCATTATACAACTTGTATAGTTGTGAATAGGTGCCTCTGCAGTTTAACATTTCACAAAAATTCTGTTTACATTAGGAGGCGCTTAAGTAAACTACAGAAGCACTTGGTAAAATCTATACAAATTCTATAACTGAATACCCACCTAAAAAAAATTGAAAAACAAAAATATATTTTTGTAAACCGCTCGTGTAAACTTACTGACAGCATTATTTATGTCCTAAATTATGAAAAATAAACGAATCTCTTAGTAAAAAAAACAATGACGGTTTTCAGTGGTGCTGAAAACGAATATCACAATTAAATTTGTTTTATGATATGAAGAAATTTTTAGGTGGTTAGAAAGTGGGTGCCAATTTACCGAAATTGACAGAGTTATATGGTAGGGAAGTGTACATCGACACACAGAATTTTCATTTATATATTTATAAAAATGGATGGTCAAATTCAATGCCGCCAAGACTAAGCTTGTTTCCTTCAATAACTACAAGAAACCTTTTCTACCACCAATAGCAATGGTCAAGAACACATTGCCTGAAAGTACTGAAATATTGAGAGCATTGCCAAGGCTGTTGCAAAGAAGGTGGGCTCTCTCTACCATGCTAGGGTCCAAAAGAGAGTCACCAACCTAATAGGTCCCAAACTGTCATCTAAACTTCAGCCCCTGTCCCACCGACGAAATATTGCATCCCTCTGCCTGTTTTACAAGTATTTTAATGGTGGATGCTCTGACGAACAAGCCTTTGTACCCTCTGGACGAAAATACCCCTGACAAACCCGACAAGCAGCAAAGTCCCACCCCTATACAGTTGAGATCCCTAGATGTAAGAAAGCCTTTTACTCTAATAGCTTCTTCCCCAGAACTGCAGGACTTTGGAATTCCCTTCCGGTTTCCTGCTTCCCCAACTGTACTGACATGCAGAAGTTCAAGTGTAATGTGAACAGACACCTTGCTGCTAAACTCCTTATATAGTACCCCTGCAACTTAGATCCCTGATAGTAGCCCCCCTACATCAAAGTGGCAAGTGCCTTGTTTGGGGTGAAAATGTAATTTAAAAAAAAAGTAGCAAGTGCTACCTAACACATAAACAACATCATAAATGCAAATGTCAAGAAAATCGACATTTTATAAGAATGCAGTTTTATAAAAGTTGTTTTCATGTTAGTAAATGCTCATAATACAAACACATGTTTGGTGAAGAAAGTTGATTTAATCACACATTAAAATCTTCATTGTGTGAATAACATGCTCGTGTCATGAGAGGACATATTTTCCTCTTAAAATATGAAGAAATTACAATTTCTTACATAAATAATGTAGTTATCCAAATATAATAAATAATAAATATAAAATATAAAAATATTTATTAATATAATAAAATATAATCCCTATATGCATAATAAAAACGTTGCAGTTTCCCCCCTGTAGACCAAAATACTGTCGGTTTACAACAACAGATGCCACATACTAGACACCGGCGCCATTTCTACATATTTCTACTCTGCTATTATGTTATAACTTAACTGATTATTACACATACCATAACTTTTACATGTTACAAGAACAGAAGTTCTCGTAAGTGAGTAATTATGAAATAGGATAGTCACGGATTCGAACTTGCGAAGCTAAACTTGGAATTGAGAATTTCAATCATAAGTTAAAATAAACACAGAATGTTATTATAAATGGAATGGCCAGTAAATTGTTGATTCTGTTAAAATATTTAATAAATACAAATTTGGCTGGAAGCTATTCACATTCTTAGAAAGAATGCATGATAAAAAATGGGTTACAGAATTAGACAAGTAGGTTAAATTCCTTTGTAAAACAACAAAGAGAATGGGAAATTTCCTGGTCGTCAGAAGTGGTTTCAAAATGTGCAAATCGCGCATGTTGGAAACACGTGAATTGTAGTCAAGTTGACGAGACATACGTGTGATTTCTCAATATATACTCAATATGTCTCCAATATGCTATCTCAACAAACATAAACATTCTAAGACATATGAACACTCAAAAACATGAACACTCCTTAGACTGTCTCTATCACTCTAAGACTCTCTTACTAACATGAACAACAACAAATATATAAGTCGTCATCAAAATAAGAAAAACGTAACATATTTGGTACCTTTCAAAAATAACACCAAGTATATAACATATATGTAATTTGGATGCCGGACCTCTTTTATTCAACAAGAATAAATTAAAAACAAATCCAACTTGGCGTTACCACGGGTACATTACGTAAGGGTTCATTACAACTAGACGATCACACAGCGCGAAAAAGAAAAAAGGAAAAAATCAGAGGAAAAAATTGCAAAACGAAATAAAACAATAATTAAGAAGGAAAAAAAAGAAACACTCACACATACGCAGTATTAAAGAAAAGAAAAAACAAAAAGAAAAAAAAAACGAACACACACATACACACAATGGAACAAAAGTATCCAAGAAATATAAAAAAAATGGCCGATATGCCGCAAAGAAAAAATATATAACATAATAAAAGTCTAAAAATCACACACAAAGGGAAATGTGTGTTTTCGTGAAACATGAAAATATATAATATTTATTGATAAAATTGTTTGTGTTTAAAATTATATGTACACATACACACAACAAAACAAATGTGTGTCAGTAATGTTATTGTAAATGCGGGTCAAAGCAGATTTTGTTTAAAGTTCAAGCTGTCAATCAATTGTAACAATTCTGTGTCAAAGTCGAAGGTATTTTTAAAATTTTGTGTTATTATAAAATAGAATAAAATACGCGTAAATGAAAATCAATTTTGTGTTCATAGTTGAACTTTTCGACTTCTTGTGTGTTTTAATTGTTTTGTTTTTGAAAAAAAGGAACAATTTTAAATATTGACTCTATATAGATACTTAAAAAAATAACTGTTTTTTTCTCTGTATGTTCCAGTTATGTTTTTTAAAGACTTTTGTCTGAAGATACATGTATCACACACACACACACACACACACACACACACACACACACACACACACACACACACACACACACAAGGGCATATGAACAAATAGACAGAACAACTAGACGATCACATGACATTAACTCTGACTAGACGATCACACACGATCCCCTTTATGATAAAACAAATATATAATATACGCCATCTCTTCTAATCCCTTATTAGAGATAACAACGCAACATTTATAGATAATAATTTCTCCTTCACCGATATCCAGCACAGCTGATTGGCTGCCCGATAGACATTTTCATATTCTGATATTCACATCTTCCACCATTACATATCCATTCGTTCCTTTACAAACATTTATTATTTCGAATTTTCCGATATTAAATTAAATCATTGATAATGCTGTTATATTTATTCATCCACAGACACTCGAGACACAACTACGTGAACCTGCTTCTTCTTACACTTACTCCTGTCTCTGTTAGTTCTACATGTTTTTATTTATTTATATATTTATTTATTTCGTTAAAACACAACAAGGTTTTTTTTTTCTTATTCCTGTATTTCTTAATTATAATATTTCGTTGACGATATTGCATTATAAACCACTTTCATTCCGGCATAAACGACAAGGCATGTTAGCACGAATTTGTAGGTTTCACTGACCAGCGAGCACATTACCAAGGAATCAAATATACGCAGAGATATATACATATACATATATGCAGAGCGAGGGATATATATATATATATATATATATATATATATATATATATATATATATATATATATATATATTATTTACTATAATAATTATTAAATACCTACAGACACTAGTGTTTCATCCTTTCGGGAATCATCAGTGCAGGGTATGATGTGATCGTCTAGGGGAAGCGATAAGATCCCCTAAAACCCTCTGCAGTGCTGGGATAATATGCTGAGATTGTCTGTTAAACGTTTATTGAATTGAATCTCGGGCAGTGGTGGGTGACCTATCAAAGAGGATGAATTTATTGTGTTTTGTAAAAAACAGACAGATATTTTATTGTTAAAAAAATTACAGGAAATATCAGAATAAGGTGGAATGAAATCATACATTCGTTTGGCCTGAGGAACACCTGCTCAGACGTTGTCTTTCTGAGTAGGGAAAGTGACAATGTTGACTTTTTGCGGCGTGTGAAGAGAGATTTAGTTTTGGTTCCAGATTCGCAGGCCATGGAAGACCTGTTGAGGTGCACACGTGCAAAAAAAGATTTGGGGATCCTCCAAAAGACGTGTTGAACCCTGATTGGTTTAGCAGATTGCCCCACCATCCCATCATCTCCCAATATAAGCAAATACCCAAGCCGAAATTAGCAGATTAATCCAGACCTCCAGAGAGAGAACCTAACCAAGAGATATCACTCCTACCCAGCCGTCGCCAGCACCATTAACCCGAGAGAATATATATATATTTGTTGTATCATAAAGGGGATCGTGGAGTTCATAATTTAACCCGAACCCTCTGAGTTTGTCGTCCTTTGTTTTTTTTTGTTTTTTTGGCTTGCATTGATTTTCAGCAGAAATTGACCCGAAGCTGAGAATTCATGTTGATTTCTCTGAGAAAGTTGACGATCAACGGCCAGTGCAGTGTCAACCGAATAAGAGGTCACATCTGCTGACCTGCGTAGCGGGAGGACCACAGGGTGTCACGATTAACGCCAGTTGAGAGAATCGAACCCCGGCAACAAAAGCTACCGTCAACCGCGAGAGATTTAGGTGAATTTAAACATTTATTCTTATTAAATACTTTTAACGTCAGTCAGAAAGTGATCTAATCATTAAATGACGAGCTACGCATATGAGCTACGTTGATCGACTTTATTACAACTGAAAGTGATGAACGATAAGAAACAAGTTTCTTAAAGGGGCTTACATGATCATTTACTATAGTAATTATTAAATACCTACAGACACTAGAGAGAGAGGGGGAGGAACAGATAGAGATAGAGAAATACAGAGAGTGAGAGAGAGAAAGAGAGATCAGTCGTGTTACACTTTTATTTGGATCACTAATTCATTCACACGTTATAAGGATGAATTCGAAGCCCAGTAAAGGGACACTTTTACCGTGCCCAATTCAGCAAACATGTTTACTTTTTCACTTAACGTTCCGCGTTCGAGCCTTGGCACTGCCAGTAACTTTTTTGTTGTTGCTCGCTCGACACGGTACTAGATGATATTTGTACTTTTCCATAGAGGGCTGCTTAATTTTTTAACTTTATTTTAAAACTTTTTTGTCCTTGTGGCTCGCAAGGCTAATAACTAATATTAAACGTTTTGCTTCTATTTATAAAACCACGTAGGTCATAAACCAAAATACAATTGTAGTTTGCTTTTATGTATATATGAAATATACCTGAGTGTAATTTAAATAGTTTTAATCATGCTTAAATGCAAATATGTCACAAAGCTAATTATTTTGCTGTGAAATATATTTCTGTCAAAAATACATAAAATGACCAACCACTTCCCCACTCACAAAAAGGGTGTTTTATCCCGAAAACTGTTCTTAACATAGGAAGGTTGGTGGTGTCAATTTTGAAACAGGAGGAGATTGCTGGTTGGGCTACAACACCACCACCACCACCAACAGCAACAACAACAACAGAACAGAAGTACTTTAATTTTTTACGTGGGGTGGGGGGGTCATACAAATACCGGGCAACGTCGGGTGACGGGTTCTGCTAGTAATATAATAATACTTAAAATATTATATACTAAAATAAAATATAAACTATAATAAAAAATAAATATAAATATAAATAATAAATAAAATAAAATAAATAATAAAATATATAATAAAATACTAAAAATATTACTTTACAATTAGAATATAAAAATGTTCTTTGTAAGCCTTTCTGGAGACTTCTAAAAAACAGAACAAAAAAGTATTCTTTTCTGTTCGCTTCGAGAAGGTTCTAAAAAGTGTTCTATTTTAGTTGTCTCTAGAATATTCTTCAGCGACAACTATAAATTGTTGTCGAATGCGTTTGTTATTTAGTTATTACTAGCGAGGGGTACCCGGCGTTGCCCGGGTGTTTTTCGGGGTATGTAAAAAAACCCGAAAATGTGAAAAAACAGGTGCCCGTGAAAAAAAAAACGAAGCCCTCACGACGCGCGGTTGGAAAATAGTAAAGTGTTTAAAAAAACAGGTGCGCGTTTTTGATTGACGTGACGGCGATAGGTATTCAGCAGTAAGCATTTTTGCGGGACAGTTTTGAATAAGGTGAATAAATCGGTTTGTTTTTAAAAACCCGCTCCCTGTTTATTAGGAGGAGCTACAGTCTGATATGACGAAGACGACATTGAACAAACGTTACTTAGCTCTCTTGAGACAACTGGCTTTCGGCCTGTAGGTATTTATTTGCTCCCCCACCGAGCAAATTAGGCACAAGGCCGATTTTTAATGTGACGAGTGAAGGGAGGGGGAAGGGAAAAAGGGGACCAGCTCCCGAGAGGTGGGAAATGGGAGCTGGTTAAAGGTCAGGCATGTGTGGTTGCCCCCACATCTGGTCTTTGCTAGTCATAGCTGGTCTTTGCTAGTCATAGCTTGCAGCATCTGTCGGAACAGACACCACACCTTGATCCTGTCGCCCGGGCCCCGGAGGGCGTGCAGGCCAGTCTGGCTTTCCCCCACCGAGCAAATTAGGCACAAGGCCGATTTTTATTGTGAGGAGTCAAGGGAGGGAGAAAGGAAAAAGGGGACCAGCTCCCGAGAGGAGGAATATGGGAGCTGGTTAAAGGTCAAGCATGTGGGGTTGCCTCCACATCTGGTCTTTGCTAGTCATAGCTAGTCATAGCTTGCAGCATCTGTCGGAACAGACACCACACCTTGATCCTGTCGCCCGGGCCCCGGAGGGCGCACAGGCCAGTCTGGCTTTCGGCCTGTAGGTATTTATTTGCTCCCCCACCGAGCAAATTAGGCACAAGGCCGATTTTTATTGTGAGGAGTCAAGGGAGGGAGAAGGGAAAAAGGGGACCAGCTCCCGATAGGAGGGAAATGGGAGCTGGTTAAAGGTCAAGCATGTGGGGTTGCCTCCACATCTGGTCTTTGCTAGTCATAACTAGTTCTAGCTAGTCATAGCTTGCAGTATCTGTCGGAACAGATGGTATTTATTTGCTCCCCCACCGAGCAAATTAGGCACAAGGCCGATTTTTAATGTGAGGAGTGAAGGGAGGGGGAAGGGAAAAAGGGGACCAGCTCCCGAGAGGTGGGAAATGGGAGCTGGTTAATGGTCAGGCATGTGGGGTTGCCCCCACATCTGGTCTTTGCTAGTCATAGCTTGCAGCATCTGCCGGAACAGATACTACACTTTGATCATGTCACCCGGGCCCCGGAGGGCGCGCGGGCAAACGGCCTGACGGCCTGTTTATTTATTTGCTTCCCCACTGAGCAAATTAGGCACAAGGCCGTTTTTTAATGTGGAGATGGAGGGAGAGGGTGAGGGAAAGGGGATCCTGCTCCCGAGAGGTGGGAAATGGGAGCTGGATAGTAACTGTGGTCGTAGGGTGATCCCTACCTTGACCAAGTTCAGATATGTGGGGTTACCCCCACATATGGTCTTTGCTAGTCATAGCTGGTCTTTGCTAGTCTTAGCTTTGCAGCATCTGCCAGAACAGATGGTATTTATTTGCTCCCCCACCGAGCAAATTAGGCACAAGGCCGATTTTTAAAGTGAGGAGTGAAGGGGAAATGGGGACCAGCTCCCCGGGGAGTAGGGGAGCTGGATAGTGACAATTGGTATGAAGGGTTGCCCCTACATTGACCAAGGTCTTATATGTGGAGTTGCCCCCACATATGGTCTTTGCTTGCAGTATCTGCCGGAACAGATGGTGTTTATTTGCTCCCCCACCGAGCAAATTAGGCACAAGGCCGATTTTTAATGTGAGGAGTGAAGGGAGGGGGAAGGGAAAAAGGGGACCAGCTCCCGAGAGGTGGGAAATGGGAGCTGGTTAATGGTCAGGCATGTGGGGTTGCCCCCACATCTGGTCCCTGCTAGTCATAGCTAGTCATAGCTAGTCATAGCTTGCAGTATCTGCCGGAACAGATGGTATTTATTTGCTCCCCCACTGAGCAAATTAGGCACAATGCCGTTTTTAATGTGAGGTAAAAACCAGCTCCCCCAAAAGTAGGCAAAAAGGGGCACTCTGGTTACCAAAAATAATAATTGTCCCAGTATAGAGGGTTTCCCCTCCATTGACTGGTACAAATTATCTTAAGTGCAGCATCTGCCGGAACAGATGGTATTTATTTGCTCCCCCACCGAGCAAATTAGGCACAAGGCCGATTTTTAAAATGAGGAGTGAAGGGGAAATGGGGACCAACTCCCCGGGGAGTAGGGGAGCTGGATAGTGACAATTGGTATGAAGGGTTGCCCCTACATTGACCAAGGTCTTATATGTGGAGTTGCCCCCACATATGGTCTTTGCTTGCAGTATCTGCCGGAACAGATGGTATTTATTTGCTCCCCCACCGAGCAAATTAGGCACAAGGCCGATTTTTAATGTGAGGAGTGAAGGGAGGGGGAAGGGAAAAAGGGGACCAGCTCCCGAGAGGTGGGAAATGGGAGCTGGTTAATGGTCAGGCATGTGGGGTTGCCCCCACATCTGGTCCCTGCTAGTCATAGCTAGTCATAGCTAGTCATAGCTTGCAGTATCTGCCGGAACAGATGGTATTTATTTGCTCCCCCACTGAGCAAATTAGGCACAATGCCGTTTTTAATGTGAGGTAAAAACCAGCTCCCCCAAAAGTAGGCAAAAAGGGGGCACTCTGGTTACCAAAAATAATAATTGTCCCAGTATAGAGGGTTTCCCCTCCATTGACTGGTACAAATTATCTTAAGTGCAGCATCTGCCGGAACAGATGGTATTTATTTGCTCCCCCACCGAGCAAATTAGGCACAAGGCCGATTTTTAAAATGAGGAGTGAAGGGGAAATGGGGACCAACTCCCCGGGGAGTAGGGGAGCTGGATAGTGACAATTGGTATGAAGGGTTGCCCCTACATTGACCAAGGTCTTATATGTGGAGTTGCCCCCACATATGGTCTTTGCTTGCAGTATCTGCCGGAACAGATGGTATTTATTTGCTCCCCCACCGAGCAAATTAGGCACAAGGCCGATTTTTAATGTGAGGAGTGAAGGGAGGGGGAAGGGAAAAAGGGGACCAGCTCCCCAGAGGTGGGAAATGGGAGCTGGTTAAAGGTCAGGCATGTGGGGTTGCCCCCACATCTGGTCTTTGCTAGTCATAGCTAGTCATAGCTTGCAGCATCTGCTGGAACAGATGCTACACTTTGATCATGTCACCCGGGCCCTGGAGGGCGCGCGGGCAAGCGGCCTGACGGCCTGTAATTAGAGTCGAGTTTCGCTTTTTTTTTATACCAAAAACCGAATGTAACGCGTGCCGATGCGGGAAATGTGGAATAATTAACGTTTGAAAATCAATAAAATTAAATAGACTGGCGAGCTCCGTGGGTAACTCTGAGATATTACAATTTATAGATGATATAAAAAGTTTTAATAAGTTGTGACCCGATCAAGCGCTTCTCTGAAAGAAGCCTTTTGTGGACATCGAGGAAAAGCTTACATACATACATACATACATACATGCATACATACATACATACATACATACATACATACATACATTTTTGATCGTAACTCCAACCGAGACACAAGGAATGAAGAAATCCCGGCCGTAAAGAGAAAACTGAATGACAAATCTAAAGAAAAAAACATCCTCACACAGAAAACGGACACATCTTGGTAAAGATTTTCTGAATTTTAATTTGACCAAAAAAATATATCTTTAAATGTCATTAAAGTATGAATAAAATGGTGACTCTGGTAGCATTCCTCATATTGCCTCAGATGATTGGCAGTTAACATATTCTTAAAGAGAAGGTAAAACCTGAGAGGGTGAAACTCTTGAGACTAAACCTTAGTCTAACAGAACAGAACCAAAAGAAACCTCAACATCCCATTCTCTGTTAGGTCGATTGTCAAGGAGGTATCATTAATTTTGTATGAACAGATTCATGTTGTACCAGATAAAAAGATATGTTCAATAATAGCTGTTATTTATTTACTTCCCACCACAAAAAGGTGTGACACAAGGCCAGGAAGGTGGAGAAAGTGAAGCCAATGGCTCTAAAAAAAGAGCAATTTGGTCTAGAAAAAATTACCTGAGCAGCCTCGTCGGTATTCCTCGATAGAAACGTCTTAGGCAATAAGCAATAAACTTACTTCACTCGAAAGACGACAGACCATGGCCTGGGAGGGTCGACCTCCTAGGACTACATAGAATAATTTCACTCTCCTTCAGTCAACAGAAAAAGGACCATTTCAAAAATGGTGTAAACTCTAGGCTTTAGTGCAGTTGTCGTGACATTACTTTTGCATGAGTTATCTCCCTTTTCTCTTGTTCTTTTTCTGGTTCTCCATAAAAAAAAACAATTCCAACTCTATTGCCAGACATTATCAAAGACTATGCTTCACTGTTCATTGTTTTTTTTTTTTTTTTTTTTTTTTTTGTTTTTTAACCCTTTCTGCTTTGTTTAAGAAAAAAAAAGTATTTTTTCCGTTCGTCAACTTAACATCCTGCCCTTTCTTGTTTCCTGGTATATTTGCACATTTCTTTATGACCTTCTTCACCGCAGACGGAATTTATTTTCCTCGGTTTTATTTCGTTAAAGTTGCGGTGTTACCCCTGCTTTGTGTTTGCATATGTTTCTCGATGTATATATGTATGTATTTGTATTTTTGTGTCTGTGTGTGCTTCTATGCGTATTTGATTATTTGCGTTTGTATATGTCTGCGCAAATCTCTACGTTGTTACGCATGTGCGTTTCCTTCTTCAAGTTCTCAGCAACGCTGTATGCGCTTATTGTATGTATGTGTGTGTGTGTGTGTGTGTGCGTGTGTGTGTGTGTGTGTGTGTGTGTGTGCATGTATATGTTTGTGTTTCTTTTTCGGTGTGTACATCTGTGTGTACACGTGTTCCTATTTGTATATATCTGTGTGCGTGTTCTTATATGTACGCTCTTATACTTGCAGAAATCATCCGAAAAAAAAAAAAAGCAACGCACAATACCAATTCACACGCATCGTTGTTTGCATGACGTCCACTGCCACCGCCGCTCCCCCGTAAAAAATAAACACAGCAGCAGGACTGAAGTATTTGTTTTGTAAAATGACTACAAATCTTTTGTCCCGATTCTTTAAGAAAACAAAAACCGCATACTTTACATACAAAGATTGTCAGTATCGATACCAACGGTCGGCAACTCTCGACCCGCCAGGAAATGTCAGCAAGTTAGCCACCAAAACGATTTTCCTAAATTCGCAAAGTTCCTCTTTTGTTTGTTTTTTACATCATATAGTCACCACTCATCAAGGCCCGAAGATCACTCAAGGATAAGGGTTAATGCTTTGTGTAATATTTGGATGCAAATGTGTAAAGATAGAGTTAGTATGGTAAATTTCCCCGTAGGATTACACATTAGGTATGATGTAATTTTCCAGTTAGATTCCAAGTAAGACTACTTGTTCGGACAGTGACCTCATAAGCAAGAAGTTAATGACTGGCATGTGGTTGGTGAAACAACTTGATGATCAGTAATGGTGGTAATTGGATAGTTTGATTATTTAAGAGGACGCCAAGAAGAACTTATTTACATCGGACTTGGAGACGACCGTGTTATAGTCAGCCGGGCAGCAACCCTGTGATATTGTGATCGAAAGCTTATATGTAATCTTCCAATATTATGCGAGAAGCAATTAACCCTTTATGGCCTGAATTCTGAAGTGGATGATTAAAAAATATTTGTTAATTTTAGATGGCGACATACTGAATGTAAGCAACTACCCAGATACTGAAATAATACGTATAAGGCGTTTTTGAATCAATTCTCATTTTATTTATACAGTTGTATTTATTGATTTACGACTGAACGAATTAGTTCAACCAGGTGTAGTTTTTTTATGCTGTACATAATTGCAGGTGAGAAATAAATATGACCTTACAGTGTAATGAGAGAATCAGACTAAACATTGTTGGACTTTTTTTACGAGGGCCATTCCAAAAGTAATGCCTCCTATTTTTATTCCACTCGAACGGATCAGAGACAGAACTAGAAATTGCATTGCTATGATGGCTGAACTTATGCATTCACGAGCTGAATGTTTCATCCTTCTGTTGCAGAAACTCTTAGAAAGCAATGCCTGTAATGGACGTACGTCAGAAGCAGAGATGCGTCACTGAATTCCACCATGCAGAAAAAAAAATTTGACCTGATCAATATTTCAACATTTCTGAAGCTGATGCAATTAATGTCTACACAATTAGGATATGGGTTTGTTGATTTCAGAGTAGCGACTGAATGACAAAGCATGCTCCAGATGCCCACCATCGCTTACAAAAAGCATTGAGAATGGCGGTGACTATGTAGAAAAATGGATTCTGGAGAATAAAAGGTCGCTCGTTTTAATAGTACCACTCTTGTGTTGGTACCTCTTCAACTTTTTTTTAGTAAATAAATAGGATGCATTACTTTTGGAACAGCCCTCGTATGTAATGCATGACTGCAGCTCTCAGATGTTTGGAGATAATGTTTGGTAAATTTGTTTGAAATTACGTGAAAGAATGGGAAATATCCATTAGAAGTAAAAGTCGAACAAGAGATAACGTTTACAGGAAGTTAAATCATGGGTGGAAGTCCGTAATGATAAGTAGGGAAAAAGAAGGAAAGTCATAGTTTTTTCTTAATCCAGTCTTTGTTTATTGTGCATCCTGCAGAGAGGAGGGAGCAATCCGTAGCTTATATGTAACTTGCACTGCTGTGAGATTAGGAAGTAATAAAATAGCAAGGCACTGAGTGACATTAGTTGCGGTTTTCTCTTTTCTTTTTATGTTAGGCCTTTTGACTATGATCACAGTGTAGTATCTATGTTATGTTGTGGTGGACAATTTCAAAGATCTGAACGCGTATTATTGATTATATAGAAAAAGATATACAATGAGAATGTTTTCAAAGAAAGTAATGTTTAGCTAAAATATTTATATCAAAATCTAACGGAGTAATTTTAACTTTGATATAGGAATATTTATTTATTCATTTGTGGACTGTTATCCTCATCTTGATGGTTGTTATTTCACAATGTTTCAGCCAACTATGCCTGGCATTCGTCAGGTGATTATCCACGACGGGATAAAAATGCTGAGTCTCTTAACTGTATCCTCAGTAATTGCTGCCTTCTATAGTTGCTCTTGTGTCACCACGTTTTGGCCAACTAATACTCTGGCCGATTTTGGGTAGGATTGAAGCTGCTATCTTCAGACAATGCTCACCTGGAACTGTAGAAACTAATGCTTTTATCCACTGCGCCATGGGCTCCGAAGGGTGATCAAGGTTGGATTTTTGGTCCTATTAATTCACATTTTTTCATTCTTATTTGGTCTTCTATCGTCAGGTCCGTACCGAGCAGTATTTATTATTATTATTATTATTATTATTATTATTATTATTATTATTATTATTATTATTATTATTATTAATATTATTATTATTATTATTATTGGAATCCTTTGAGATAAGTAATTTCCATATTTATTTATTTTCAGACTGTAATCTCCATCTTTATAGTTGTTTCATGACGTTGTGGTAAACTATTCCTCTGGCATTCATCAGGTGATAAACCGCAACGTGATAGGAATGCTGAGTCTCCTAACTTTATCCTCAGTAATTACTGCCTTCCATAGTTGTTCTTGTCCAAAATTGAATTCGCCGAAACGTTGTGAAACAACAACTATAAAGATGAGGACAACAGTCTGCAAAACATTACTCATCTCAAAAGAATTCCAATAATAAAAATAAATGGATAAAAAAATAAAAATAAATTATAGATTTAGAAATGTTTATAAATAAAGTATGAGAGATATTTATGTAATACAATAGATTAAGGAATTGAATGTTATAAACCATAAACAATGGAATTGACCTGGTAACAAAGAAAGAGTTTTGGGATAAAAGTAAGAGGAGAGAGGGCGTGGGAGAAGTCGATAAGAGAAGGATGACTTTGTCAGTCGTGAAAGCATTCAATTGATCCCACACAAAACAATAGAAAGAAAAAGTGTTGTAAAATCTTAAGGATAAATGAGAATAAACGAGGAAAAACGAAAAGAAAGCTTGTTGTAACTGCTTCAAAATGAAATGTTTTCTTGCAATGTCCAAGAGATGAAATGAGCCACAAATGTTTTTCTTGCAATGTCCAAGAGATGAAATGAGCCACAAAATGTTTTCTTGCAAAGTCCAAGAGATGAAAAGAGCCACAAAATGTTTTATTGCAATGTCCAAGAGATGAAATGAGCCACAAAATGTTTTATTGCAATGTCCAAGAGATGAAATGAGCCACAAAATGTTTTATTGCAATGTCCAAGAGATGAAAAGAGCCACAACATGTTTTCTTTCAATGTTCAAGAGATTAAATGAGCCATAAAATGTTTTCTTGCAATGTTCAAGAGATGAAATGAGCCATAAAAGTTTTTCTTGCAATGTCCAAGAGATGAGATGAGCCACTAAATGTTTTCTTGCAATGTCCAAGAGATGAAAAGAGCCACAAAATGTTTTCTTGCAATGTTCAAGAGATGAAAAGAGCCACAAAATGTTTTCTTGCAATGTTCAAGAGATTAAATGAGCTTACAAATCTTTGCTTTCAATGTTCAAGAGATCAAAAGAGCCACAAAATGATTTCTTTCAAAGTCCAAGAGATAAAAGAGACACAAAATGTTTTCTTGCAATGTTCAAGAGATGAAAGGAGCCATAAAATGTTTCTTGCAATGTTCAAGAGATCAAAAGAGCCACAAAATGATTTCTTTCAAAGTCCAAGAGATAAAAGAGCCACAAAATGTTTTCTTGCAATGTTCACGAGATGAAAAAGGCCACAAAATGTTTTCTTTGAATGTTCAAGAGATGAAAAAGGCCACAAAATGTTTTTTTGCAATGTTCAAGAGATTAAAAGAGCAACAAAATATTTTCTTGAAATGTCCAAGAGATGAAATGAGCCACTAAATGTTTTCTTGCAATGTCCAAGAGATGAAATGAGCCACAAAATATTTTCTTGCTATGTTCAAGAGATGAGAAGAGCCACTAAATGTTTTCTTGCAATGTCCAAGAGATGAAAAAGGCCACAAAATGTTTTCTTTCAATGTCCAGAGATGAAATGAGCCACAAAATGTTTTCTTGCAATGTTCAAAAGATTAAAAGAGCAACAAAATGTTTTCTTGAAACGTTCAAGAGATTAAATGAGCCACTATATGTTGTCTTGCAATGTCCAAGAGATGAAAAGAGCCAAAAATGTTTTCTTGCAATGTTCAAGAGATGAAAAGAGCCACAAAATGTTTTCTTGCAATGTTCAAGAGATGAAAAGAGCTCCAAAATGTTGTCTTGCAATGTCCAAGAGATTAAAAGAGCCACAAAATGTTGTCTTGCAATGTTCAAGGGATGAAAAGAGCCACAAAATGTTTTCTTGCAATGTTCAAGGGATGAAAAGAGCCACAAAATGTTGTCTTGCAATGTTCAAGGGATGAAAAGAGCCACAAAATGTTTTATTTCAATTTCCACGAGATGAAAAGAGCCACAAAATGTTTTATTGCAATGTCCAAGAGATGAAAAGAGCTACTAAATGTTTTCTTGCAATGTTCAAGAGATGAAATGAGCCACAAAATGTTTTCTTGCAATGTCCAAGAGATGAAAAGAGCCACAAAATGTTTTCTTGCAATGTTCAAGAGATGAAATGAGCCACTAAATGTTTTCTTGCAATGTTCAAGAGATGAAAAGAGCCACTAAATGTTTTCTTGCAATGTTCAAGAGATGAAATGAGCCACAAAATGTTTTCTTGCAATGTCCAAGAGATGAAAAGAGCCACAAAATGTTTTCTTGCAATGTCCAAGAGATGAAAAGAGCCACAAAATGTTTTCTTGTAATGTCCAAGAGATGAAATGAGCCACAAAATGTTGTCTTGCAATGCCCAAGAGATGAAATGAGCTACTAAATGTTTTCTTGCAATGTCCAAGAGATGAAAAGAGCCACTAAATGTTTTCTTGTAATGTCCAAGAGATGAAAAGAGCCACAAAATGTTTTCTTGCAATGTCCAAGAGATGAAAAGAGCTACTAAATGTTTTCTTGTAATGTCCAAGAGATGAAATGAGCCACTAAATGTTTTCTTGCAATGTTCAAGAGATGAAAAGAGCCACAAAATGTTTTCTTGCAATGTCCAAGAGATGAAAAGAGCCACAAAATGTTGTCTTGCAATGTCCAAGAGATGAAATGAGCCACTAAATGTTTTCTTGCAATGTTCAAGAGATGAAATGAGCCACAAAATGTTTTCTTGCAATGTCCAAGAGATGAAAAGAGCCACTAAATGTTTTCTTGCAATGTCCAAGAGATGAAATGAGCTACTAAATGTTTTCTTGTAATGTCCAAGAGATGAAATGAGCTACTAAATGTTTTCTTGTAATGTCCAAGAGATGAAATGAGCTACTAAATGTTTTCTTGTAATGTTCAAGAGATGAAAAGAGCTACTAAATGTTTTCTTGCAATGTCCAAGAGATGAAAAGAGCCACTAAATGTTTTCTTGCAATGTCCAAGAGATGAAATGAGCTACTAAATGTTTTCTTGTAATGTCCAAGAGATGAAATGAGCTACTAAATGTTTTCTTGTAAGTTCCAAGAGATGAAATGAGCTACTAAATGTTTTCTTGTAATGTTCAAGAGATGAAAAGAGCTACTAAATGTTTTCTTGCAATGTCCAAGAGATGAAATGAGCCACAAAATGTTGTCTTGCAATGTCCAAGAGATGAAATGAGCCACAAAATGTTTTCTTGCAATGTCCAAGAGATGAAAAGGGCCACTAAATGTTTTCTTGCAATGTCCAAGAGATGAAATGAGCTACTAAATGTTTTCTTGTAATGTCCAAGAGATGAAATGAGCCACTAAATGTTTTCTTGTAATGTCCAAGAGATGAAAAGAGCCACTAAATGTTTTCTTGCAATGTCCAAGAGATGAAATGAGCCACAAAATGTTGTCTTGCAATGTCCAAGAGATGAAATGAGCCACAAAATGTTTTCTTGTAATGTCCAAGAGATGAAAAGAGCCACTAAATGTTTTCTTGCAATGTCCAAGAGATGAAATGAGCCACAAAATGTTTTCTTGTAATGTCCAAGAGATGAAAAGAGCCACTAAATGTTTTCTTGCAATGTCCAAGAGATGAAAAGAGCCACTAAATGTTTTCTTGCAATGTCCAAGAGATGAAATGAGCCACAAAATGTTGTCTTGAAATGTCCAAGAGATGAAATGAGCCACAAAATGTTTTCTTGTAATGTCCAAGAGATGAAATGAGCCACAAAATGTTTTCTTGCAATGTTCAAGAGATGAAATGAGCCACTAAATGTTTTCTTGCAATGTCCAAGAGATGAAATGAGCCACAAAATGTTTTCTTGCAATGTCCAAGAGATGAAAAGAGCCACTAAATGTTTTCTCTCTATGTCCAAGAGATGAAATGAGCCACAAAATATTTTCTTGTAATGTCCAAGAGATGAAATGAGCTACTAAATGTTTTCTTGCAATGTCCAAGAGATGAAAAGAGCCACTAAATGTTTTCTTGCAAAGTCCAAGAGATGAAAAGAGCCACAAAATGTTGTCTTGCAATGTTCAAGAGATGAAAAGAGCCACAAAATGTTGCCTTGCAATGTCCAAGCGATGAAATGCGCCACAAAATGTTTTATTGCAATATCCACGAGATGAAAAGAGCAATAAAATGTTTTCTTGCAATGTTCAAGAGATGAAAAGAGCCACAAAATGTTGTCTTGCAATGTCCAAGAGATGAAATGAGCCACAAAATGTTTTATTGCAATGTCCAAGAGATGAAAAGAGCCACTAAATGTTTTCTTGCAATGTCCAAGAGATGAAAAGAGCCACTAAATGTTTTCTTGCAATGTCCAAGAGATGAAAAGAGCCACAAAATGTTGTCTTGCAATGTCCAAGAGATGAAATGAGCTACTAAATGTTTTCTTGTAATGTTCAAGAGATGAAATGAGCCACAAAATGTTTTCTTGCAATGTCCAAGAGATGAAAAGAGCCACTAAATGTTTTCTTGCAATGTCCAAGAGATGAAATGAGCCACAAAATGTTGTCTTGTAATGTCCAAGAGATGAAAAGAGCCACTAAATGTTTTCTTGCAATGTCCAAGAGATGAAATGAGCCGCAAAATGTTTTCTTGTAATGTCCAAGAGATGAAAAGAGCCACTAAATGTTTTCTTGCAATGTCCAAGAGATGAAAAGAGCCACTAAATGTTTTCTTGCAATGTCCAAGAGATGAAATGAGCCACAAAATGTTGTCTTGTAATGTCCAAGAGATGAAATGAGCCACAAAATGTTTTCTTGCAATGTCCAAGAGATGAAAAGAGCCACTAAATGTTTTCTCTCAATGTCCAAGAGATGAAATGAGCCACAAAATATTTTCTTGCAATGTCCAAGAGATGAAATGAGCTACTAAATGTTTTCTTGCAATGTCCAAGAGATTAAATGAGCTACTAAATGTTTTCTTGCAATGTTCAAGAGATGAAATGAGCCACTTAATGTTTTCTCGCAATGGCCAAGAGATGAAATGAGCTACTAAATGTTTTCTTGCAATGTTCAAGAGATGAAATGAGCCACTTAATGTTTTCTTGCAATGTCCAAGAGATGAAAAGAGCCACTAAATGTTTTCTTGCAATGTCCAAGAGATGACATGAGCCACTAAATGTTTTCTTGCAATGTCCAAGAGATGAAATGAGCCACAAAATATTTTCTTGCTATGTTCAAGAGATGAGAAGAGCCACTAAATGTTTTCTTGCAATGTCCAAGAGATGAAAAAGGCCACAAAATGTTTTCTTTCAATGTCCAGAGATGAAATGAGCCACAAAATGTTTTCTTGCAATGTTCAAAAGATTAAAAGAGCAACAAAATGTTTTCTTGAAACGTTCAAGAGATTAAATGAGCCACTATATGTTGTCTTGCAATGTCCAAGAGATGAAAAGAGCCAAAAATGTTTTCTTGCAATGTTCAAGAGATGAAAAGAGCCACAAAATGTTTTCTTGCAATGTTCAAGAGATGAAAAGAGCTCCAAAATGTTGTCTTGCAATGTCCAAGAGATTAAAAGAGCCACAAAATGTTGTCTTGCAATGTTCAAGGGATGAAAAGAGCCACAAAATGTTTTCTTGCAATGTTCAAGGGATGAAAAGAGCCACAAAATGTTGTCTTGCAATGTTCAAGGGATGAAAAGAGCCACAAAATGTTTTATTTCAATTTCCACGAGATGAAAAGAGCCACAAAATGTTTTATTGCAATGTCCAAGAGATGAAAAGAGCCACAAAATGCTTTCTTGCAAAGTCCAAGAGATGAAATGAGCCACTAAATGTTTTCTTGCAATGTCCAAGAGATGAAATGAGCCAAAAAATGTTTTCTTTCAATGTCCAAGAGATGAAAAGAGCCACAAAATGTTGTCTTGCAATGTCCAAGAGATGAAATGAGCCACAAAAAGTTTTCTTGCAATGTCCAAGAGATGAAAAGAGCCACAAAATGTTGTCTTGCAATGTTCAAGAGATGAAAAGAGCCACAAAATGCTTTCTTGCAATGTCCAAGAGATGAAAAGAGCTACAAAATGTTGTCTTGCAATGTTCAAGAGATGAAATGAGCCACTAAATGTTTTCTTGCAATGTTCAAGAGATGAAAAGAGCCACTAAATGTTTTCTTGCAATGTTCAAGAGATGAAATGAGCCACAAAATGTTTTCTTGCAATGTCCAAGAGATGAAAAGAGCCACAAAATGTTTTCTTGCAATGTCCAAGAGATGAAAAGAGCCACAAAATGTTTTCTTGTAATGTCCAAGAGATGAAATGAGCCACAAAATGTTGTCTTGCAATGTCCAAGAGATGAAATGAGCTACTAAATGTTTTCTTGCAATGTCCAAGAGATGAAAAGAGCCACAAAATGTTTTCTTGCAATGTTCAAGAGATGAAATGAGCCACTAAATGTTTTCTTGCAATGTTCAAGAGATGAAAAGAGCCACTAAATGTTTTCTTGCAATGTTCAAGAGATGAAATGAGCCACAAAATGTTTCCTTGCAATGTCCAAGAGATGAAAAGAGCCACAAAATGTTTTCTTGCAATGTCCAAGAGATGAAAAGAGCCACAAAATGTTTTCTTGTAATGTCCAAGAGACGAAATGAGCCACAAAATGTTGTCTTGCAATGTCCAAGAGATGAAATGAGCTACTAAATGTTTTCTTGCAATGTCCAAGAGATGAAAAGAGCCACTAAATGTTTTCTTGTAATGTCCAAGAGATGAAAAGAGCCACAAAATGTTTTCTTGCAATGTCCAAGAGATGAAATGAGCTACTAAATGTTTTCTTGTAATGTCCAAGAGATGAAATGAGCCACTAAATGTTTTCTTGCAATGTTCAAGAGATGAAATGAGCCACAAAATGTTTTCTTGCAATGTCCAAGAGATGAAAAGAGCCACAAAATGTTGTCTTGCAATGTCCAAGAGATGAAATGAGCCACTAAATGTTTTCTTGCAATGTTCAAGAGATGAAATGAGCCACAAAATGTTGTCTTGCAATGTCCAAGAGATGAAAAGAGCCACTAAATGTTTTCTTGCAATGTCCAAGAGATGAAATGAGCTACTAAATGTTTTCTTGTAATGTCCAAGAGATGAAATGAGCTACTAAATGTTTTCTTGTAATGTCCAAGAGATGAAATGAGCTACTAAATGTTTTCTTGTAATGTTCAATAGATGAAAAGAGCTACTAAATGTTTTCTTGCAATGTCCAAGAGATGAAAAGAGCCACTAAATGTTTTCTTGCAATGTCCAAGAGATGAAATGAGCTACTAAATGTTTTCTTGTAATGTCCAAGAGATGAAATGAGCTACTAAATGTTTTCTTGTAATGTCCAAGAGATGAAATGAGCTACTAAATGTTTTCTTGTAATGTCCAAGAGATGAAATGAGCTACTAAATGTTTTCTTGCAATGTTCAAGAGATGAAAAGAGCCACAAAATGTTGTCTTGCAATGTTCAAGAGATGAAAAGAGCCACTAAATGTTTTCTTGCAATGTTCAAGAGATGAAATGAGCCACTTAATGTTTTCTTGCAATGTTCAAGAGATGAAATGAGCCACAAAATGTTTTCTTGCAATGTCCAAGAGATGAAAAGAGCCACAAAATGTTGTCTTGCAATGTCCAAGAGATGAAAAGAGCCACTAAATGTTTTCTTGCAATGTCTAAGAGATGAAAAGAGCCACAAAATGTTGTCTTGCAATGTCCAAGAGATGAAATGAGCCACTAAATGTTTTCTTGCAATGTCTAAGAGATGAAATGAGCCACAAAATGTTTTCTTGCAATGTCCAAGAGATGAAAAGAGCCACTAAATGTTTTCTTGCAATGTCCAAGAGATGAAATGAGCCACTAAATGTTTTCTTGCAATGTCCAAGAGATGAAAAGAGCCACAAAATGTTGTCTTGCAATGTCCAAGAGATGAAATGAGCCACTAAATGTTTTCTTGCAATGTCCAAGAGATGAAATGAGCCACAAAATGTTTTCTTGCAATGTCCAAGAGATGAAAAGAGCCACTATATTTTTTCTTGCAATGTCCAAGAGATGAAATGAGCTACTAAATGTTTTCTTGTAATGTCCAAGAGATGAAATGAGCCACTAAATGTTTTCTTGTAATGTTCAAGAGATGAAAAGAGCTACTAAATGTTTTCTTGCAATGTCCAAGAGATGAAATGAGCCACAAAATGTTGTCTTGCAATGTCCAAGAGATGAAATGAGCTACTAAATGTTTTCTTGTAATGTCCAAGAGATGAAATGAGCCACTAAATGTTTTCTTTTAATGTCCAAGAGATGAAATGAGCCACTAAATGTTGTCTTGCAATGTCCAAGAGATGAAAAGAGCCACAAAATGTTGTCTTGCAATGTCCAAGAGATTAAATGAGCCACAAAATGTTTTCTTGCAATGTCCAAGAGATGAAAAGAGCCACAAAATGTTTTCTTGCAATGTCCAAGAGATGAAAAGAGCCACTAAATGTTTTCTTGCAATGTCCAAGAGATGAAAAGAGCCACTAAATGTTTTCTTGCAATGTCCAAGAGATGAAATGAGCTACTAAATGTTTTCTTGTAATGTCCAAGAGATGAAATGAGCCACTAAATGTTTTCTTGCAATGTTCAAGAGATGAAAAGAGCCACAAAATGTTTTCTTGCAATGTTCAAGAGATGAAATGAGCCACAAAATGTTTTCTTGCAATGTTCAAGAGATGAAATGAGCCACTAAATGTTTTCTTGCAATGTTCAAGAGATGAAAAGAGCCACTAAATGTTTTCTTGCAATGTTCAAGAGATGAAATGAGCCACAAAATGTTTTCTTGCAATGTCCAAGAGATGAAAAGAGCCACAAAATGTTTTCTTGCAATGTCCAAGAGATGAAAAGAGCCACAAAATGTTTTCTTGTAATGTCCAAGAGATGAAATGAGCCACAAAATGTTGTCTTGCAATGTCCAAGAGATGAAATGAGCTACTAAATGTTTTCTTGCAATGTCCAAGAGATGAAAAGAGCCACTAAATGTTTTCTTGTAATGTCCAAGAGATGAAAAGAGCCACAAAATGTTTTCTTGCAATGTCCAAGAGATGAAAAGAGCTACTAAATGTTTTCTTGTAATGTCCAAGAGATGAAATGAGCCACTAAATGTTTTCTTGCAATGTTCAAGAGATGAAAAGAGCCACAAAATGTTTTCTTGCAATGTCCAAGAGATGAAAAGAGCCACAAAATGTTGTCTTGCAATGTCCAAGAGATGAAATGAGCCACTAAATGTTTTCTTGCAATGTTCAAGAGATGAAATGAGCCACAAAATGTTTTCTTGCAATGTCCAAGAGATGAAAAGAGCCACTAAATGTTTTCTTGCAATGTCCAAGAGATGAAATGAGCTACTAAATGTTTTCTTGTAATGTCCAAGAGATGAAATGAGCTACTAAATGTTTTCTTGTAATGTCCAAGAGATGAAATGAGCTACTAAATGTTTTCTTGTAATGTTCAAGAGATGAAAAGAGCTACTAAATGTTTTCTTGCAATGTCCAAGAGATGAAAAGAGCCACTAAATGTTTTCTTGCAATGTCCAAGAGATGAAATGAGCTACTAAATGTTTTCTTGTAATGTCCAAGAGATGAAATGAGCTACTAAATGTTTTCTTGTAAGTTCCAAGAGATGAAATGAGCTACTAAATGTTTTCTTGTAATGTTCAAGAGATGAAAAGAGCTACTAAATGTTTTCTTGCAATGTCCAAGAGATGAAATGAGCCACAAAATGTTGTCTTGCAATGTCCAAGAGATGAAATGAGCCACAAAATGTTTTCTTGCAATGTCCAAGAGATGAAAAGGGCCACTAAATGTTTTCTTGCAATGTCCAAGAGATGAAATGAGCTACTAAATGTTTTCTTGTAATGTCCAAGAGATGAAATGAGCCACTAAATGTTTTCTTGTAATGTCCAAGAGATGAAAAGAGCCACTAAATGTTTTCTTGCAATGTCCAAGAGATGAAATGAGCCACAAAATGTTGTCTTGCAATGTCCAAGAGATGAAATGAGCCACAAAATGTTTTCTTGCAATGTCCAAGAGATGAAAAGAGCCACAAAATGTTTTCTTGTAATGTCCAAGAGATGAAAAGAGCCACTAAATATTTTCTTGCAATGTCCAAGAGATGAAATGAGCCACTAAATGTTTTCTTGCAATGTTCAAGAGATGAAATGAGCCACAAAATGTTTTCTTGCAATGTCCAAGAGATGAAAAGAGCCACTAAATGTTTTCTTGCAATGTCCAAGAGATGAAATGAGCTACTAAATGTTTTCTTGTAATGTCCAAGAGATGAAATGAGCCACTAAATGTTTTCTTGTAATGTCCAAGAGATGAAAAGAGCCACTAAATGTTTTCTTGCAATGTCCAAGAGATGAAAAGAGCCACTAAATGTTTTCTTGCAATGTCCAAGAGATGAAAAGAGCCACAAAATGTTGTCTTGCAATGTCCAAGAGATGAAATGAGCTACTAAATGTTTTCTTGTAATGTTCAAGAGATGAAATGAGCCACAAAATGTTTTCTTGCAATGTCCAAGAGATGAAAAGAGCCACTAAATGTTTTCTTGCAATGTCCAAGAGATGAAATGAGCCACAAAATGTTGTCTTGTAATGTCCAAGAGATGAAATGAGCCACAAAATGTTTTCTTGCAATGTTCAAGAGATGAAATGAGCCACTAAATGTTTTCTTGCAATGTCCAAGAGATGAAATGAGCCACAAAATGTTTTCTTGCAATGTCCAAGAGATGAAAAGAGCCACTAAATGTTTTCTCTCAATGTCCAAGAGATGAAATGAGCCACAAAATATTTTCTTGTAATGTCCAAGAGATGAAATGAGCTACTAAATGTTTTCTTGCAATGTCCAAGAGATGAAAAGAGCCACTAAATGTTTTCTTGCAAAGTCCAAGAGATGAAAAGAGCCACAAAATGTTGTCTTGCAATGTTCAAGAGATGAAAAGAGCCACAAAATGTTGCCTTGCAATGTCCAAGCGATGAAATGAGCCACAAAATGTTTTCTTGCAATGTCCAAGAGATGAAAAGAGCCACTAAATGTTTTCTTGCAATGTCCAAGAGATGAAATGAGCTACTAAATGTTTTCTTGTAATGTCCAAGAGATGAAATGAGCTACTAAATGTTTTCTTGTAATGTCCAAGAGATGAAATGAGCTACTAAATGTTTTCTTGTAATGTTCAAGAGATGAAAAGAGCTACTAAATGTTTTCTTGCAATGTCCAAGAGATGAAAAGAGCCACTAAATGTTTTCTTGCAATGTCCAAGAGATGAAATGAGCTACTAAATGTTTTCTTGTAATGTCCAAGAGATGAAATGAGCTACTAAATGTTTTCTTGTAAGTTCCAAGAGATGAAATGAGCTACTAAATGTTTTCTTGTAATGTTCAAGAGATGAAAAGAGCTACTAAATGTTTTCTTGCAATGTCCAAGAGATGAAATGAGCCACAAAATGTTGTCTTGCAATGTCCAAGAGATGAAATGAGCCACAAAATGTTTTCTTGCAATGTCCAAGAGATGAAAAGGGCCACTAAATGTTTTCTTGCAATGTCCAAGAGATTAAATGAGCTACTAAATGTTTTCTTGTAATGTCCAAGAGATGAAATGAGCCACTAAATGTTTTCTTGTAATGTCCAAGAGATGAAAAGAGCCACTAAATGTTTTCTTGCAATGTCCAAGAGATGAAATGAGCCACAAAATGTTGTCTTGCAATGTCCAAGAGATGAAATGAGCCACAAAATGTTTTCTTGCAATGTCCAAGAGATGAAAAGAGCCACAAAATGTTTTCTTGTAATGTCCAAGAGATGAAAAGAGCCACTAAATATTTTCTTGCAATGTCCAAGAGATGAAATGAGCCACTAAATGTTTTCTTGCAATGTTCAAGAGATGAAATGAGCCACAAAATGTTTTCTTGCAATGTCCAAGAGATGAAAAGAGCCACTAAATGTTTTCTTGCAATGTCCAAGAGATGAAATGAGCTACTAAATGTTTTCTTGTAATGTCCAAGAGATGAAATGAGCCACTAAATGTTTTCTTGTAATGTCCAAGAGATGAAAAGAGCCACTAAATGTTTTCTTGCAATGTCCAAGAGATGAAATGAGCCACAAAATGTTGTCTTGCAATGTCCAAGAGATGAAATGAGCCACAAAATGTTTTCTTGCAATGTCCAAGAGATGAAATGAGCCACAAAATGTTTTCTTGTAATGTCCAAGAGATGAAAAGAGCCACAAAATGTTTTCTTGCAATGTCCAAGAGATGAAAAGAGCCACTAAATGTTTTCTTGCAAAGTCCAAGAGATGAAAAGAGCCACAAAATGTTGTCTTGCAATGTTCAAGAGATGAAAAGAGCCACAAAATGTTGCCTTGCAATGTCCAAGCGATGAAATGCGCCACAAAATGTTTTATTGCAATATCCACGAGATGAAAAGAGCAATAAAATGTTTTCTTGCAATGTTCAAGAGATGAAAAGAGCCACAAAATGTTGTCTTGCAATGTCCAAGAGATGAAATGAGCCACAAAATGTTTTCTTGCAATGTCCAAGAGATGAAAAGAGCCACTAAATGTTTTCTTGCAATGTCCAAGAGATGAAATGAGCCACAAAATGTTGTCTTGTAATGTCCAAGAGATGAAATGAGCCACAAAATGTTTTCTTGCAATGTTCAAGAGATGAAATGAGCCACTAAATGTTTTCTTGCAATGTCCAAGAGATGAAATGAGCCACAAAATGTTTTCTTGCAATGTCCAAGAGATGAAAAGAGCCACTAAATGTTTTCTCTCAATGTCCAAGAGATGAAATGAGCCACAAAATATTTTCTTGTAATGTCCAAGAGATGAAATGAGCTACTAAATGTTTTCTTGCAATGTCCAAGAGATGAAAAGAGCCACTAAATGTTTTCTTGCAAAGTCCAAGAGATGAAAAGAGCCACAAAATGTTGTCTTGCAATGTTCAAGAGATGAAAAGAGCCACAAAATGTTGCCTTGCAATGTCCAAGCGATGAAATGAGCCACAAAATGTTTTCTTGCAATGTCCAAGAGATGAAAAGAGCCACTAAATGTTTTCTTGCAATGTCCAAGAGATGAAATGAGCTACTAAATGTTTTCTTGTAATGTCCAAGAGATGAAATGAGCTACTAAATGTTTTCTTGTAATGTCCAAGAGATGAAATGAGCTACTAAATGTTTTCTTGTAATGTTCAAGAGATGAAAAGAGCTACTAAATGTTTTCTTGCAATGTCCAAGAGATGAAAAGAGCCACTAAATGTTTTCTTGCAATGTCCAAGAGATGAAATGAGCTACTAAATGTTTTCTTGTAATGTCCAAGAGATGAAATGAGCTACTAAATGTTTTCTTGTAAGTTCCAAGAGATGAAATGAGCTACTAAATGTTTTCTTGTAATGTTCAAGAGATGAAAAGAGCTACTAAATGTTTTCTTGCAATGTCCAAGAGATGAAATGAGCCACAAAATGTTGTCTTGCAATGTCCAAGAGATGAAATGAGCCACAAAATGTTTTCTTGCAATGTCCAAGAGATGAAAAGGGCCACTAAATGTTTTCTTGCAATGTCCAAGAGATGAAATGAGCTACTAAATGTTTTCTTGTAATGTCCAAGAGATGAAATGAGCCACTAAATGTTTTCTTGTAATGTCCAAGAGATGAAAAGAGCCACTAAATGTTTTCTTGCAATGTCCAAGAGATGAAATGAGCCACAAAATGTTGTCTTGCAATGTCCAAGAGATGAAATGAGCCACTAAATGTTTTCTTGCAATGTCCAAGAGATGAAAAGAGCCACAAAATGTTTTCTTGTAATGTCCAAGAGATGAAAAGAGCCACTAAATATTTTCTTGCAATGTCCAAGAGATGAAATGAGCCACTAAATGTTTTCTTGCAATGTTCAAGAGATGAAATGAGCCACAAAATGTTTTCTTGCAATGTCCAAGAGATGAAAAGAGCCACAAAATGTTGTCTTGCAATGTCCAAGAGATGAAATGAGCTACTAAATGTTTTCTTGTAATGTTCAAGAGATGAAATGAGCCACAAAATGTTTTCTTGCAATGTCCAAGAGATGAAAAGAGCCACTAAATGTTTTCTTGCAATGTCCAAGAGATGAAATGAGCCACAAAATGTTGTCTTGTAATGTCCAAGAGATGAAAAGAGCCACTAAATGTTTTCTTGCAATGTCCAAGAGATGAAATGAGCCACAAAATGTTTTCTTGTAATGTCCAAGAGATGAAAAGAGCCACTAAATGTTTTCTTGCAATGTCCAAGAGATGAAAAGAGCCACTAAATGTTTTCTTGCAATGTCCAAGAGATGAAATGAGCCACAAAATGTTGTCTTGTAATGTCCAAGAGATGAAATGAGCCACAAAATGTTTTCTTGTAATGTCCAAGAGATGAAATGAGCCACAAAATGTTTTCTTGCAATGTTCAAGAGATGAAATGAGCCACTAAATGTTTTCTTGCAATGTCCAAGAGATGAAATGAGCCACAAAATGTTTTCTTGCAATGTCCAAGAGATGAAAAGAGCCACTAAATGTTTTCTCTCAATGTCCAAGAGATGAAATGAGACACAAAATATTTTCTTGTAATGTCCAAGAGATGAAATGAGCTACTAAATGTTTTCTTGCAATGTCCAAGAGATGAAAAGAGCCACTAAATGTTTTCTTGCAAAGTCCAAGAGATGAAAAGAGCCACAAAATGTTGTCTTGCAATGTTCAAGAGATGAAAAGAGCCACAATATGTTGCCTTGCAATGTCCAAGCGATGAAATGCGCCACAAAATGTTTTATTGCAATATCCACGAGATGAAAAGAGCAATAAAATGTTTTCTTGCAATGTTCAAGAGATGAAAAGAGCCACAAAATGTTGTCTTGCAATGTCCAAGAGATGAAATGAGCCACAAAATGTTTTATTGCAATGTCCAAGAGATGAAAAGAGCCACTAAATGTTTTCTTGCAATGTCCAAGAGATGAAAAGAGCCACTAAATGTTTTCTTGCAATGTCCAAGAGATGAAAAGAGCCACAAAATGTTGTCTTGCAATGTCCAAGAGATGAAATGAGCTACTAAATGTTTTCTTGTAATGTTCAAGAGATGAAATGAGCCACAAAATGTTTTCTTGCAATGTCCAAGAGATGAAAAGAGCCACTAAATGTTTTCTTGCAATGTCCAAGAGATGAAATGAGCCACAAAATGTTGTCTTGTAATGTCCAAGAGATGAAAAGAGCCACTAAATGTTTTCTTGCAATGTCCAAGAGATGAAATGAGCCGCAAAATGTTTTCTTGTAATGTCCAAGAGATGAAAAGAGCCACTAAATGTTTTCTTGCAATGTCCAAGAGATGAAAAGAGCCACTAAATGTTTTCTTGCAATGTCCAAGAGATGAAATGAGCCACAAAATGTTGTCTTGTAATGTCCAAGAGATGAAATGAGCCACAAAATGTTTTCTTGCAATGTCCAAGAGATGAAAAGAGCCACTAAATGTTTTCTCTCAATGTCCAAGAGATGAAATGAGCCACAAAATATTTTCTTGCAATGTCCAAGAGATGAAATGAGCTACTAAATGTTTTCTTGCAATGTCCAAGAGATTAAATGAGCTACTAAATGTTTTCTTGCAATGTTCAAGAGATGAAATGAGCCACTTAATGTTTTCTCGCAATGGCCAAGAGATGAAATGAGCTACTAAATGTTTTCTTGCAATGTTCAAGAGATGAAATGAGCCACTTAATGTTTTCTTGCAACGTCCAAGAGATGAAAAGAGCCACTAAATGTTTTCTTGCAATGTCCAAGAGATGACATGAGCCACTAAATGTTTTCTTGCAATGTCCAAGAGATGAAATGAGCCACAAAATATTTTCTTGCTATGTTCAAGAGATGAGAAGAGCCACTAAATGTTTTCTTGCAATGTCCAAGAGATGAAAAAGGCCACAAAATGTTTTCTTTCAATGTCCAGAGATGAAATGAGCCACAAAATGTTTTCTTGCAATGTTCAAAAGATTAAAAGAGCAACAAAATGTTTTCTTGAAACGTTCAAGAGATTAAATGAGCCACTATATGTTGTCTTGCAATGTCCAAGAGATGAAAAGAGCCAAAAATGTTTTCTTGCAATGTTCAAGAGATGAAAAGAGCCACAAAATGTTTTCTTGCAATGTTCAAGAGATGAAAAGAGCTCCAAAATGTTGTCTTGCAATGTCCAAGAGATTAAAAGAGCCACAAAATGTTGTCTTGCAATGTTCAAGGGATGAAAAGAGCCACAAAATGTTTTCTTGCAATGTTCAAGGGATGAAAAGAGCCACAAAATGTTGTCTTGCAATGTTCAAGGGATGAAAAGAGCCACAAAATGTTTTATTTCAATTTCCACGAGATGAAAAGAGCCACAAAATGTTTTATTGCAATGTCCAAGAGATGAAAAGAGCCACAAAATGCTTTCTTGCAAAGTCCAAGAGATGAAATGAGCCACTAAATGTTTTCTTGCAATGTCCAAGAGATGAAATGAGCCAAAAAATGTTTTCTTTCAATGTCCAAGAGATGAAAAGAGCCACAAAATGTTGTCTTGCAATGTCCAAGAGATGAAATGAGCCACAAAAAGTTTTCTTGCAATGTCCAAGAGATGAAAAGAGCCACAAAATGTTGTCTTGCAATGTTCAAGAGATGAAAAGAGCCACAAAATGCTTTCTTGCAATGTCCAAGAGATGAAAAGAGCTACAAAATGTTGTCTTGCAATGTTCAAGAGATGAAATGAGCCACTAAATGTTTTCTTGCAATGTTCAAGAGATGAAAAGAGCCACTAAATGTTTTCTTGCAATGTTCAAGAGATGAAATGAGCCACAAAATGTTTTCTTGCAATGTCCAAGAGATGAAAAGAGCCACAAAATGTTTTCTTGCAATGTCCAAGAGATGAAAAGAGCCACAAAATGTTTTCTTGTAATGTCCAAGAGATGAAATGAGCCACAAAATGTTGTCTTGCAATGTCCAAGAGATGAAATGAGCTACTAAATGTTTTCTTGCAATGTCCAAGAGATGAAAAGAGCCACAAAATGTTTTCTTGCAATGTTCAAGAGATGAAATGAGCCACTAAATGTTTTCTTGCAATGTTCAAGAGATGAAAAGAGCCACTAAATGTTTTCTTGCAATGTTCAAGAGATGAAATGAGCCACAAAATGTTTTCTTGCAATGTCCAAGAGATGAAAAGAGCCACAAAATGTTTTCTTGCAATGTCCAAGAGATGAAAAGAGCCACAAAATGTTTTCTTGTAATGTCCAAGAGATGAAATGAGCCACAAAATGTTGTCTTGCAATGTCCAAGAGATGAAATGAGCTACTAAATGTTTTCTTGCAATGTCCAAGAGATGAAAAGAGCCACTAAATGTTTTCTTGTAATGTCCAAGAGATGAAAAGAGCCACAAAATGTTTTCTTGCAATGTCCAAGAGATGAAATGAGCTACTAAATGTTTTCTTGTAATGTCCAAGAGATGAAATGAGCCACTAAATGTTTTCTTGCAATGTTCAAGAGATGAAATGAGCCACAAAATGTTTTCTTGCAATGTCCAAGAGATGAAAAGAGCCACAAAATGTTGTCTTGCAATGTCCAAGAGATGAAATGAGCCACTAAATGTTTTCTTGCAATGTTCAAGAGATGAAATGAGCCACAAAATGTTGTCTTGCAATGTCCAAGAGATGAAAAGAGCCACTAAATGTTTTCTTGCAATGTCCAAGAGATGAAATGAGCTACTAAATGTTTTCTTGTAATGTCCAAGAGATGAAATGAGCTACTAAATGTTTTCTTGTAATGTCCAAGAGATGAAATGAGCTACTAAATGTTTTCTTGTAATGTTCAATAGATGAAAAGAGCTACTAAATGTTTTCTTGCAATGTCCAACAGATGAAAAGAGCCACTAAATGTTTTCTTGCAATGTCCAAGAGATGAAATGAGCTACTAAATGTTTTCTTGTAATGTCCAAGAGATGAAATGAGCTACTAAATGTTTTCTTGTAATGTCCAAGAGATGAAATGAGCTACTAAATGTTTTCTTGTAATGTTCAAGAGATGAAATGAGCTACTAAATGTTTTCTTGCAATGTTCAAGAGATGAAAAGAGCCACAAAATGTTGTCTTGCAATGTTCAAGAGATGAAAAGAGCCACTAAATGTTTTCTTGCAATGTTCAAGAGATGAAATGAGCCACTTAATGTTTTCTTGCAATGTTCAAGAGATGAAATGAGCCACAAAATGTTTTCTTGCAATGTCCAAGAGATGAAAAGAGCCACAAAATGTTGTCTTGCAATGTCCAAGAGATGAAAAGAGCCACTAAATGTTTTCTTGCAATGTCTAAGAGATGAAAAGAGCCACAAAATGTTGTCTTGCAATGTCCAAGAGATGAAATGAGCCACTAAATGTTTTCTTGCAATGTCTAAGAGATGAAATGAGCCACAAAATGTTTTCTTGCAATGTCCAAGAGATGAAAAGAGCCACTAAATGTTTTCTTGCAATGTCCAAGAGATGAAATGAGCCACTAAATGTTTTCTTGCAATGTCCAAGAGATGAAAAGAGCCACAAAATGTTGTCTTGCAATGTCCAAGAGATGAAATGAGCCACTAAATGTTTTCTTGCAATGTCCAAGAGATGAAATGAGCCACAAAATGTTTTCTTGCAATGTCCAAGAGATGAAAAGAGCCACTATATTTTTTCTTGCAATGTCCAAGAGATGAAATGAGCTACTAAATGTTTTCTTGTAATGTCCAAGAGATGAAATGAGCCACTAAATGTTTTCTTGTAATGTTCAAGAGATGAAAAGAGCTACTAAATGTTTTCTTGCAATGTCCAAGAGATGAAATGAGCCACAAAATGTTGTCTTGCAATGTCCAAGAGATGAAATGAGCTACTAAATGTTTTCTTGTAATGTCCAAGAGATGAAATGAGCCACTAAATGTTTTCTTTTAATGTCCAAGAGATGAAATGAGCCACTAAATGTTGTCTTGCAATGTCCAAGAGATGAAAAGAGCCACAAAATGTTGTCTTGCAATGTCCAAGAGATTAAATGAGCCACAAAATGTTTTCTTGCAATGTCCAAGAGATGAAAAGAGCCACAAAATGTTTTCTTGCAATGTCCAAGAGATGAAAAGAGCCACTAAATGTTTTCTTGCAATGTCCAAGAGATGAAAAGAGCCACTAAATGTTTTCTTGCAATGTCCAAGAGATGAAATGAGCTACTAAATGTTTTCTTGTAATGTCCAAGAGATGAAATGAGCCACTAAATGTTTTCTTGCAATGTTCAAGAGATGAAAAGAGCCACAAAATGTTTTCTTGCAATGTTCAAGAGATGAAATGAGCCACAAAATGTTTTCTTGCAATGTTCAAGAGATGAAATGAGCCACTAAATGTTTTCTTGCAATGTTCAAGAGATGAAAAGAGCCACTAAATGTTTTCTTGCAATGTTCAAGAGATGAAATGAGCCACAAAATGTTTTCTTGCAATGTCCAAGAGATGAAAAGAGCCACAAAATGTTTTCTTGCAATGTCCAAGAGATGAAAAGAGCCACAAAATGTTTTCTTGTAATGTCCAAGAGATGAAATGAGCCACAAAATGTTGTCTTGCAATGTCCAAGAGATGAAATGAGCTACTAAATGTTTTCTTGCAATGTCCAAGAGATGAAAAGAGCCACTAAATGTTTTCTTGTAATGTCCAAGAGATGAAAAGAGCCACAAAATGTTTTCTTGCAATGTCCAAGAGATGAAAAGAGCTACTAAATGTTTTCTTGTAATGTCCAAGAGATGAAATGAGCCACTAAATGTTTTCTTGCAATGTTCAAGAGATGAAAAGAGCCACAAAATGTTTTCTTGCAATGTCCAAGAGATGAAAAGAGCCACAAAATGTTGTCTTGCAATGTCCAAGAGATGAAATGAGCCACTAAATGTTTTCTTGCAATGTTCAAGAGATGAAATGAGCCACAAAATGTTTTCTTGCAATGTCCAAGAGATGAAAAGAGCCACTAAATGTTTTCTTGCAATGTCCAAGAGATGAAATGAGCTACTAAATGTTTTCTTGTAATGTCCAAGAGATGAAATGAGCTACTAAATGTTTTCTTGTAATGTCCAAGAGATGAAATGAGCTACTAAATGTTTTCTTGTAATGTTCAAGAGATGAAAAGAGCTACTAAATGTTTTCTTGCAATGTCCAAGAGATGAAAAGAGCCACTAAATGTTTTCTTGCAATGTCCAAGAGATGAAATGAGCTACTAAATGTTTTCTTGTAATGTCCAAGAGATGAAATGAGCTACTAAATGTTTTCTTGTAAGTTCCAAGAGATGAAATGAGCTACTAAATGTTTTCTTGTAATGTTCAAGAGATGAAAAGAGCTACTAAATGTTTTCTTGCAATGTCCAAGAGATGAAATGAGCCACAAAATGTTGTCTTGCAATGTCCAAGAGATGAAATGAGCCACAAAATGTTTTCTTGCAATGTCCAAGAGATGAAAAGGGCCACTAAATGTTTTCTTGCAATGTCCAAGAGATGAAATGAGCTACTAAATGTTTTCTTGTAATGTCCAAGAGATGAAATGAGCCACTAAATGTTTTCTTGTAATGTCCAAGAGATGAAAAGAGCCACTAAATGTTTTCTTGCAATGTCCAAGAGATGAAATGAGCCACAAAATGTTGTCTTGCAATGTCCAAGAGATGAAATGAGCCACAAAATGTTTTCTTGCAATGTCCAAGAGATGAAAAGAGCCACAAAATGTTTTCTTGTAATGTCCAAGAGATGAAAAGAGCCACTAAATATTTTCTTGCAATGTCCAAGAGATGAAATGAGCCACTAAATGTTTTCTTGCAATGTTCAAGAGATGAAATGAGCCACAAAATGTTTTCTTGCAATGTCCAAGAGATGAAAAGAGCCACTAAATGTTTTCTTGCAATGTCCAAGAGATGAAATGAGCTACTAAATGTTTTCTTGTAATGTCCAAGAGATGAAATGAGCCACTAAATGTTTTCTTGTAATGTCCAAGAGATGAAAAGAGCCACTAAATGTTTTCTTGCAATGTCCAAGAGATGAAAAGAGCCACTAAATGTTTTCTTGCAATGTCCAAGAGATGAAAAGAGCCACAAAATGTTGTCTTGCAATGTCCAAGAGATGAAATGAGCTACTAAATGTTTTCTTGTAATGTTCAAGAGATGAAATGAGCCACAAAATGTTTTCTTGCAATGTCCAAGAGATGAAAAGAGCCACTAAATGTTTTCTTGCAATGTCCAAGAGATGAAATGAGCCACAAAATGTTGTCTTGTAATGTCCAAGAGATGAAATGAGCCACAAAATGTTTTCTTGCAATGTTCAAGAGATGAAATGAGCCACTAAATGTTTTCTTGCAATGTCCAAGAGATGAAATGAGCCACAAAATGTTTTCTTGCAATGTCCAAGAGATGAAAAGAGCCACTAAATGTTTTCTCTCAATGTCCAAGAGATGAAATGAGCCACAAAATATTTTCTTGTAATGTCCAAGAGATGAAATGAGCTACTAAATGTTTTCTTGCAATGTCCAAGAGATGAAAAGAGCCACTAAATGTTTTCTTGCAAAGTCCAAGAGATGAAAAGAGCCACAAAATGTTGTCTTGCAATGTTCAAGAGATGAAAAGAGCCACAAAATGTTGCCTTGCAATGTCCAAGCGATGAAATGCGCCACAAAATGTTTTATTGCAATATCCACGAGATGAAAAGAGCAATAAAATGTTTTCTTGCAATGTTCAAGAGATGAAAAGAGCCACAAAATGTTGTCTTGCAATGTCCAAGAGATGAAATGAGCCACAAAATGTTTTATTGCAATGTCCAAGAGATGAAAAGAGCCACTAAATGTTTTCTTGCAATGTCCAAGAGATGAAAAGAGCCACTAAATGTTTTCTTGCAATGTCCAAGAGATGAAAAGAGCCACAAAATGTTGTCTTGCAATGTCCAAGAGATGAAATGAGCTACTAAATGTTTTCTTGTAATGTTCAAGAGATGAAATGAGCCACAAAATGTTTTCTTGCAATGTCCAAGAGATGAAAAGAGCCACTAAATGTTTTCTTGCAATGTCCAAGAGATGAAATGAGCCACAAAATGTTGTCTTGTAATGTCCAAGAGATGAAAAGAGCCACTAAATGTTTTCTTGCAATGTCCAAGAGATGAAATGAGCCACAAAATGTTTTCTTGTAATGTCCAAGAGATGAAAAGAGCCACTAAATGTTTTCTTGCAATGTCCAAGAGATGAAAAGAGCCACTAAATGTTTTCTTGCAATGTCCAAGAGATGAAATGAGCCACAAAATGTTGTCTTGTAATGTCCAAGAGATGAAATGAGCCACAAAATGTTTTCTTGTAATGTCCAAGAGATGAAATGAGCCACAAAATGTTTTCTTGCAATGTTCAAGAGATGAAATGAGCCACTAAATGTTTTCTTGCAATGTCCAAGAGATGAAATGAGCCACAAAATGTTTTCTTGCAATGTCCAAGAGATGAAAAGAGCCACTAAATGTTTTCTCTCAATGTCCAAGAGATGAAATGAGCCACAAAATATTTTCTTGCAATGTCCAAGAGATGAAATGAGCTACTAAATGTTTTCTTGCAATGTCCAAGAGATTAAATGAGCTACTAAATGTTTTCTTGCAATGTTCAAGAGATGAAATGAGCCACTTAATGTTTTCTCGCAATGTCCAAGAGATGAAATGAGCTACTAAATGTTTTCTTGCAATGTTCAAGAGATGAAATGAGCCACTTAATGTTTTCTTGCAATGTCCAAGAGATGAAAAGAGCCACTAAATGTTTTCTTGCAATGTCCAAGAGATGACATGAGCCACTAAATGTTTTCTTGCAATGTCCAAGAGATGACATGAGCCACTGAATGTTGTCTTGCAATGTTCAAGAGATGAAAAGAGCCACAAAATGTTGTCTTGCAATGTGCAAGAGATGAAAAGGGCCACTAAATGTTTTCTTGCAATGTCCAAGAGATGAAAAGAGCCACTAAATGTTTTCTTGCAATGTCCAAGAGATGAAAAGAGCCACTAAATGTTTTCTTGCAATGTCCAAGAGATGAAAAGAGCCACTAAATGTTTTCTTGCAATGTCCAAGAGATGAAATGAGCCACAAAATGTTTTCTTACAATGTCCAAGAGATGACATGAGCCACTAAATGTTTTCTTGCAATGTCCAAGAGATGACATGAGCCACTGAATGTTGTCTTGCAATGTCCTAGAGATGAAAAGAGTCACTAAATGTTTTCTTGCAATGTCCAAGAGATGAAATGAGCCACTAAATGTTGTCTTGCAATGTCCAAGAGATGATAAGAGCCACTAAATGTTTTCTTGCAATGTCCAAGAGATTAAATGAGCCACTAAATGTTTTCTTGCAATGTCCAAGAGATTAAATGAGCCACTAAATGTTTTCTTACAAAGTCCAAGAGATCAAAAGAGCCACAAAATATTTTCTTGCACTGTTCAAGAGATGAAATGAGCCACAAAATCTTTTCTTTCACTCTCCAATAGATTGAAAGATCCACAACCTAAGGTTAGTAGTACGTTCTCAAACAGCGATTTTGTGCGAATGTGTCACGCATGTTTAACTTGTCCCGAACTAATGACTGTTACTTTTTCCGTGTTACGTGAACTGTGTTCGAACACGCACACACACACTCACAACAAACATTTATAACCACTAGACGATACGAGCATTAGTTTCATACACATGTATATTCATATAGACTAGACGTGTATGAATGCTCGTATATACTTTGTTATATACAACCCCCGATAATACAAAATTTTATGTTGTACTTAATTGCAACTACGAGATGAGAAAGATGGAGCTTTAGACTGACACATCACGACTGCAAATGCAGAAATTCGACTGGCTTATTCTATGAGCAATATGAATGCACTGCGAAGAATGAAGAGCATTACATCAATGCTACGAATTTACAACATAAATTAAATGTTCTTGTGATGTGAGCTTTAATAATTTGATCGGCCTTTTAACTCTATCTTCCCTTTTAGTACTCACGTTTCATAAGCCATGTTTCTAATAAAGGGGGGGGGTAAAGAATTGTTGTTTTTCTGAATCAGAATTTATCCATCTACCACTTTCTGTTTTTGGACCTCAGAGTAGTATTTTTAGCTCTTTACATCAAGTGACTAATTTCCATAAGAAATTATATAAAGAAAGAGAAGGTGGTTGTCACTCCTTTCTCTTTCAGCTTGTTTTATAAGACACACTTCGATCAAAAAAGTAGTTTTCCTACTGAAAACACTATCACCTCTGCAAATTGACTGCCAGCTAGAGCCATTTTGCTTTACTCTAAACATCCAGTCTGCAAAGAGGAGATAACTCTATGAATGAACAACGATTGCGTATAAACAAAAGTAGAGCATACATATTTCTTATAATTTGATATTTAACAATTTAATAAGTTTTTTTGTTGTATCCAATCGAACAGCTCTGCTGCAGGTTGTCTCAAAGCGAACAATTTATATGTTATATGTAAAAATATTGTCGAGAAAGAGAGAGGCTAATGTATAATATCAGAACAGATACTGCACCTCAATCAGGGTATTGCCATAGACTGTCTTGAAGCAAACATGTGAGGTCATTTCTGTAATGTCTTTCTTCCTCTTGGCTGTGGTATTTTGCTGGTCCTGTGCAGTTCTAGGAGGTCTACCCTCTCAGGTATTGCCTTCTCTCTATGAGAAGGGATTAGTTTATTGCTAATCGCCTGCACTCCTAATTGCCTGAGGCGCCCATACTGGGGAATGTCTACGTGCCTGCCCAGACATTATTTCTAGGCCATTATGTCTTCTTGGGCGCTGAATCTTCAATCGCACTTTCCAACCCTTATGTCACATGATCCCCCTATGAGAGATAAATAACTTGATTCCAAACAAAGCATATTAGAAGTAGGGGCTAAATTTATAAGGGCATTCTAAGTAGGGAGTGGTGCAGCAAGATGTTTGTTCACATTGTGGGGGTATATGCGAAAGGGGGAAAAAAGGAACCGTTTAAGGCCAGGTTATGGTTAGAAACAAAAACAAGAAAAATAAGTAATATACGACGTATCTGCATCGCTCTTTGGGATAGAAGAAGGAAAGGCTGGCTAGCTCATTTATATACCCGAAGGGCATCTTGGGAAGGGAGTGCATGATGGGAGAAGCTATTTTTTTGTTGTCTCTTCCTTTTTTTTTTTTTTTTTTGATAGGAGGATATAAAAGCCGGGAAAAATTCCCTAAAGGTGGAAAAAAAAGAAAAGAGTCGTGAACATCTTCTCTTGAAAAGTATTTCGTGTTGCTGGCGTTCAGATTGTGCGGTGTGACATTAGTGGCGAGAAGCCCGGTGTGGTCGATTGGAAAAGAAGAGGACAGAAACGTGTTGTTGTCGAGTGAGTGACTCACTCCTTCCCGAACCCCAGAATTGAATCCTGATCGTAACATCACAGACATTACATTTAAATTTCTACATTTTATTACGTTTGGAGTAGACAAAAAGAAACTCAACAATCAGCCTGTTTTATATGCATTTTAATGGAATATATTCCCGACCAACCAGACTAGCGGCAAAATCTTACCCTTTCACTTTTCTAGATGCCGGAAAGCCTTTTACTCTAATAGTTTATTCCCTCAGACTGCTGGACTTTGGAAGTCCCTCCCTATTTCCTGCTACCTGATTGTACTGACATGCAGAAGTTTAAATGTAATGTGAACAGCCATCTGGCTATTAAACTCTCCACAATCCCCTATTAGACATGACCCCAAATAGTAGCCCCTTGCGACCAAGTGGCAATACATATTGTTTGGGGCAAAAAAAAACAAAAAAACTTCTTCACTTTATTTCATTTCAAATAATTTGTTACCAATAGCAACGTTCCCCGATGGCGCTTAAAAGACTGTTCCATTAATAGGATTTTCAAAATGATATAACCATATCTTTATAAAAAATCATTTTTGTTTTTAATATTAATTCGTGAAACAAACAATTACAAAATTATTGGAAATGTACAATCCACTGGCCATTCCCACCTGCAAGAATCTTTTTCGCCTGCGCAATAAAGTAAAAGTTCAATACAGACGCCATCTTTTCTTTGTGTGAATCCTTCCCTGACAAGCGAGTTCCAAAGTCGGATCCGCCATTGTAGGATCTGTCAACCTTGGTTATCTCCCTTGAGAGATTTATTGAAATTCTTACATCGACGCCACCCAGTGGCGCAAAAAGACTTTAATAATAGACTTGCAAGCTAAAGGGAGAGGATAAGAAATGATAAACAAAAATGTTTCCATTGATAACTGGAGGTAATAAGTTTCGACCCCTGACTGAGCTTATTTGATATATTTCTCTCCGTCTGAACCAACGTGAAGAGTTGAAAAGTTCTACAGAGAACGCGCACCATTTGGGCGCCACAAAGTTAATATATATTTGGTTTCTTATTGATTTCAATCCGAAGCTCATATATTTACTCACAGGTTTTCTATCAACGTACGTGTATAAACTTATCTAAATTTAGAAAAATAACATCCACTTATCTATGCTTCATTTGATACGTATTTTTAAATGTTATTATCATAGTATATATTATGGACTCTTCTTTCAAACCTTTTTTCACTTAAAATCTTTTTATGTTTCAGAACTTTTGAGATGAGGATTGATTATTCATTTTATTTGTATTTTTCGGACTATTATTCTCATCTTGAGCGTTACTAATAAAAAGAAAAAGTAAACGATTTTATTTCTGATGGTGACGTTATAACTCAATTGATTATAAACAAATATTTATTTTTTTTTAAATTCCAAGTTGTAATTGATTTCTTTATATATATATACTAGTAGGTCGGCCGGCGTTGCCTGGTCGTAAATACGCAAAGATATTATATTTGAATTCATACAGAAACTGAAACATGTACATGCGAGTATTATGTTTTTCTGAACAGTTCACTTGTTGTAAGCAAAGAAAAAAAATACTCGAGCTGAGATCGAAACCAAAACCTAAAGACAGCGAGTCAAGTACGATAACCATTAGGTCAGCTGAATACGATCTGATACGAATTTTGAAATATTATGAGTAAGTATATATTATGAATTCTTCTTTTAAACTTTTTTCACTTAAAATATTTTTATTTCAGAATTTTTTAGATGAGAATTGATTATCTTGTTTGTAATCTTCGGACTATGGTTTCATCTTTAGTGTTATTAGATTAGTTGATTATAAATAAATGTTTATTTTATCTTCAGTGCTATTCTCACGGTTGATGTAACCTGCGATCTTCTTCAGGTGCATCGTATCGAACTCGGAAATCTGCACAGAATTTTGAACAGAATCCTTTGCATATTAGGGGCATGAATATGCGAGAAATTGCATCAAATTAACTAATTTGCATATTTCTTTAAAAAACGAGCATCATTAATTAATTATTCATTTTTTATGGTTTCGTGTTAGATGATTGTTTTCATTTCACTATTACGTTGAGTTGGTAGTTTTTACATTGTGTGCTAGAATGTTTTTACATTGTGTGCTAGAATGCTACACAATTCTGTAGAATTTAGGATAAAAAGGTTTTAGCATACGGATATGTTATATATATATATATATATATATATATATATATACTAGCAAAAGTATCCGTCGTTGACTAGGTTCAAAAACAGCCTACAGAAAATGGACTCTGATTTTTGAAAGTATGATAGGTTATGAAAAGGAAGGGTTGTAAAGAGATAGCTTTGAATTTAGGGGTATCAAATCCAAAGCAAAATATAATGAAAGTAAAAATAAAATAGATAACCCCATAATTTATTATACCATACCTGTTTACACTGAAACACTTATCACAATATTCTGTGGATCTATATTAAAAAACCTTGTTAAACTTTGTGACATATTTCCATTCTATGGAGGTCAGGCGCGAACGGACACTCCATAATTTTATTATACCACATTTCTTCAAACTGAAACATAATTATGGAAGTATACTTACGCAGATAGATATGAAAAGTCTTTATTAAAGTTTGTGCCTATTTCCATTCTATGGAGGCCAGGCGCGAACGCAGACCCCACAATTTTATTATACCATCCCTATTTAAGTTGAAACATACTCATCAAAGTATTCTTATGTACATCTATATCAAAAACACTTGTGAACATTTTTTTTTTATTTTTAAATTTTTTATTTCCATACTTTGTGAACCAGACGCGTATGCAGACCCCACAATTTTAATGAATCATCATTATTCCAGATCAAACATACCCATTCCTGTGTCTCGATACATCTTCTATCATTATATGTGATCAGTTTTCTATAATAGTCGACCATATAGGAGCCTATTCGTGACCAGACACACACACACAGACGTTCAGCTTTATATATATATATATATATATATATATATATATATATATATATATATATATATATATATATAGTAATTTATAAAATATATATGGCGATTAAGCTACACTGAATATTCTGCGTTTCATCCAACTATAGGATTCGTCAGGCTTATGCGCCTAAGCCTGACGAATCCTATAGTTGGATGAAACGCCGAATATTCAGTGTAGCTTAATCGCCATATATATTTTATAAATTACTAACTAGCTCTACCTACGTATTGAGCACTTTTGAAGTAAATACTTAAAGTTTACGCATAAATCTATACTTTCGTATAGTAAATTTATGTGAATAAATGAAATAGTTATATATATATATATATATATATATATATATGTATATATATGTGTGTGTGTGTGTGTGTGTGTGTGTGTGTGTGTGTGTGTGTGTGTGTGTGTTATTTGAGAAGGAAAGCCGAGAATTAATAAAATAGTAATCAACGTTTCGTCCTTATTTCAGGGGACATCATCAGGATTTCATAGGAAAAATGTAGAAGAAAAACGATTACAGACCACATGCGAGTGAAAAAGGAAAAAATCCTAAAGTCCTTCCCATTCTTGGCCGAAACTATAAATGTGCGTCTAAATGTGCGTTTCGGCCTAGAATACGAATATGTAATCCATATGACATCAGGACAGTATTCAGGAGTTATTCAACTCTCCGGAAATAGCTTGTGAGAATCAAGCCCCCTACAGAAAAAATCTTGACTAAGAACTGTGTATATGTAAATGTGGAAAACTATATAAAGGTGAAATGTATCGTCTGTTGAAAGTACGGTTAGAAGAATACCGAAAAGCCATAGTATGTGGAGAGACTGAAAAGTCAGGTATAGCTGACCATATCTGGAAAGAAAAGGGAAACCATCTACCATTATGGGACGAAGTAAAAATTATAGACAGAGAGGAACGGTGGAGATTAAAACGACCGAAAGAAGCCGCACATATGCTGTGGAATAACCAACTGCTAAGTAGACCTAGTATAGAATTCAATACGATATGGGAACCAGTAATTACAAACAATAGATAATTTATACAAGTAATAAGTAAAAACATTAATATATACAAGTAATAAGTATAGAGATAGATATACATTAATATATAGTAATAATTAGTAATAAATGGTGATATTTACAACTAGAAATAAAAACTAGGTTTAAGGCTCCTAAGATTCGTACTAGAATTGTCCGCAAATACCCGTGGCGCAGTGGTTAGAGTACTGGGAAAAATCAATTGTAAAAGTGATATTCTCCTGAAGGTTGAAGGTTCAATCCTCAGTGTGGGCGACTGAAATATACATTTGCGAAATACTTAGGACCTCTATCCAGTTATGGCTGACAGAACAAGAGCACGTTACCCCCGTGAAGTAAATAAAGGGTTCCGCTCGAAATTCCATCCAAATTCCCGTGTTTGACAGAAACATTCCCGAGTTCAATAAGATACACCTGAAGAAGGTCGGATGTTATATCGACCGAAACGTTGTGAAAATCACACTCAAGATGAGAACAGTAGTTCGATGAATAATAATACAAATAACCAATCCTCATCTCAAAAATTCAGAAACGTCATTTTTTTTTAATTTTCTTATTTTGTTCTCATTAAGGATGGAGACTCTACCCGATACAAGGCATTCATCTACTATCACACACTATCTCATGTATTTCAACCAAGAGATCTTTTTAAGATTTTTTACAATACGTTTAAGTGTAATTGTTTGTAACTCTCTTACACTTAGTTCACTGAGTATATTTGCCCCATAGGTTTTGAAATTCTTTTTCATGAGTTTGGTTGCTCCTATAATTACTAGAATTATAGAGATCTTCCGAAGATTCCAGTTTCTTTTCATATCATACATAAGACGTTGGCATTTCGTTACCTTAAGAGAATATGGGTGGACTAAAAATGAAACAGAAAAAGAAAACTTATTTCTAGAATGAAATTTAGTTCGAACGAGAATTTTAAAATTCGCCTAATCTTACTAATATATCTTTATCTTTGCTATTATATAACGGAAAACTTTGTGTGTAAGAGAAGGAGAGAGAGAGAGAGAGAGAGAGAAAGAGAGAGAGTTCCCTATGGACTTCGAAACGGCTAGGCCGATTTCTATGAAATTGCACACAATGTACTTTATGTGCTTGACAGTGTTCTTGAATAGGTTTTATATCGGAATGTCTTGACTTTGGTCAAAATCGCTTATTTCTTTCTTTCATTTAATTTTTTGATTATCGATTATCGTTACTTATCAAAGACATTCCGATATAAAACCTATTTAAGAACACTGTCAAGCACATAAAGTACATTGTGTGCAATTTCATAGAAATCGGCCTAGCCGTTTCGAAGTCCATAGGGATCCCCAAGAAATTTAATTACCACACAAGCTGAAAAGACCCGGCATATAAAATTAACAGTAGGTTCTTTGATATGACAGGGGCACCTTCGAAATGAATGTTTCTTTTTAAAGGACAATTGGGAGAGAGAGAGAGAGAGAGAGAGAGAGAGAGAGAGAGAGAGAGAGAGAGATAAATAACCTGCCTTTAAAATAATCTTTGTCTACTAACTTTTTTTTTTTTTTACAAGGAAGTCACCACTTATCAAGGCCTGAAGGCGACTTAGGGATAAGGGTTATTGCATGTACAGTAAGCAATGGGATAGTATCGTAGCAATCGTTAGTAATGGAGATCTGATAAAGTATCTTACTTAAGGGGGCGGTTCATGAGGAATTTGTTATGTTGGACTTGAAGACATCCAAGTTGTAGGCAGGTGGGAAACAGGCAAACGGAAGAGAGTTCCACAGGTGTGCACTTCTAAGAAAGAAGCTTTGTTCATGGAATCTACGTTTTGATAAAGAGTGGGGAAAATTACTGTCAGTGGTTTCAGCTAGACGGGTGTTTTTGTGAAAGATTGGCAAGGGGGGAGACCAGAGATTTGAGCTCAGACGAGCATTTGCCATGGAAATAACTATAAAACAACAACAGGCTTGCAACGTCCCTTCTGTGCGAGAGAGGTTGCAGGGAAGAGAAAAGGGCATCCCCCATTAGGCTACAAAGTCTATTTTGTACTCTGTCAAGACAGGCTAGGCTGTTTTTAGCAGCTCCTGCCCAGATATGGCAGCAGTATTCCATCTTTCGACGTACTTGGCTTTTATATAGATAGAAAATTGCATCAGCAGTGAGATATCTATTGGAGCAGTAGAAGGATCCCACCATCTTTTCAGTGACCCTGGCAACAGATTTGATGTACGTGTTCCATTTCAGATCAGGAGTAAATGTCAATCCCAGAAGCTTGTCAAAACATGGAGCCTGCCCAAGACGAGAGCCATCCATTTCAATTGATGCCAGATGGGAATCAGAGCGTTGATGATGTAAAGATAGAAACTTGGTTTTAGATGCATTAGAAGTAACCAGCCAACTCTCCCCCCATTGTACCACGCACTCAAGATCAGAGGAGAGAGAATCAAAGAGAACTTTGTCATTTACGGCCTTTGATGTGTTGCCATAGATGGTCATGTCATCAGCATAAATGTCAACGAATAATTTAAGTATGTGTTTTGGGGGATCATTGAGTAGATCAGGAAGAGAGTTGGGACCAGGATGGACCCTTGAGGGACACCAGCATTAATACTGTGGGCTTCAACTACTACTGTTATGAGCCGATCAGAGAGAAATGATTTAATAATTGAGAAAACATTTCTAGTTATACCGTAGCTGGAAATCTTGTGAAGTAGGCCTTTATGCCATACCTTATCAAAGGCCTTTGATATGTCAAGAGCAATTGCCCTAGAAAGGAAGCCTTTGTCAAGAGATTCACTAATCCTATGAGATATAACCGTTAGCACATCTGCGGTAGATCTTGCAGAACGGAAACCACATTGCATGTCACTAAGAAGGTTGTTTCTGCTGAGGTGGTTGACTACTTCTTTATTTAATATGGATTCCAGCAACTTACTCATGACACACAGGAGACTTGTTGGTCTGTACTGAAGGGGAGATGACTTATGACCTGAATTCTTTAATACAGGACATACTGATGAGGTTTTCCAGGGTGTTGGGAAGCAATTCTCCTTAAGACAACTTACTTTTGTAAGTATGGGGCAAGTTCTGATTGAAGCTTTTTCAACACTATAATTGGAATGCCGTCAGGGCCAGTTGCTTTACTGGAATCAAGGTTCTTGATTAGCTTGGGGACATCACGCACAGATATTTGTATGTTGCATAGCGTGTTCTGTGTTATAGGATGAAATACGGAGATATTAAATAAGAAATAAGTTTGATGGCCTTCGTCGCATAGGGTAGAGTTAGCTGAAAAGATCTTGACAAAGATTTTTGCTTTGTCTGATGCTGACGAGATGACCTCAGGTCCATTGATGATGGTTGGGATAGAATGCACGCTTCTGTTCAGTATCCTGTTTGCTATTTGCCAAAACTGGTGGGAACCAAGACGCTGCTCAGCTACTTTGGATTTAATGGACTGAGCATATAGCTCTCTTGCATGTTTTATTACTCTTTTACAGTGGTTGCTGGCAGCCCTAAAAGCAGTTTTAGTCTCAGTACATCTATTACGTTGGTAGCTATGGAAAAAGTGATTTCTGTGCGCGATAGCAGCAGCACATTCTGGAGAGAACCATGGCTGGCTGTTAGGTTTTTGTTGTTTTTGTTCAGATATAAATTTACAGAAGCTATCCCAGTCAGCTATAGAGTATCGATATACTTTATGGTGGAGAGGTACGTCTGAAGACTTGTTGCATTTCATTTTTATCTTAACTGATACAACCGAGTGGTCAGAAGATCCCAAAGGAGATAGATCGGAACATAAACATAGCTCAGGGGGAGTTGTGAGAAAAAGGTCTAGAAGGCTTGCATGTTGACCAGTAGTATCAGGAACATGGGTGGGTTCGTGAACAATCTGGGTGAGGTCATAGGCAATGGAGAAATCATGACAACCTCCCCTCATCATTTGTCTTGTTGAAATGGGTCAGCCATTCCACATTGTGGACATTGAAGTCACCACAGATGTGAATATTAGCCGAAGGATGAGCAGACAGTATGTGGTCAATTTTCTCAGATATGCTCTTAAAGATAGTGACTCTGCTGCTGTGGGGGCGATAGAGGGCAAATATAAATGCAGTGGTATAAGCAAGTGCAACCCGGAAGCACATATAAGGTAAATTAGGGTCTTCTCTGGAGATATCCCTACCATCTTTAATGCCATCTTTAATGTAGACACATATTCCATTCCCATGGCGATCTTGGGGGTCAGATTTAGATGTTAAGTTAGAGTATCCTTTAATTATGAACTCATCTAGGGAAGTGGTCGGCCCTATACCAGTTTCGCTTAGGAACAATATGTCCGGTTTCATCTCCTGCAGTTGGGTTTAAACCTCTGGAAGGTTGGAATGTAGACCCCCTAATGACATAGACCTCTGATGACGTAGACCCCTAATATCACGCTTTGATTGTTTCGTTTTAATGGCATATCAATCCTTTTAGAGGCATTTAACGCCGAATTCAATCACTTTGATAAAAGAATATGAACACTTCCACACCCCAAGAGAAATTAAACCCTTTAGAAGACTTAAACTTGGAGACACTTTGCATGACACATTTGCACCCAGATGTCATGACGTGACAAATTGCTACGTAGGCTCGTCTTTACTAATTATTTTCATTGGTTGGGGGGTGGGGGGGTCACTGCTTATCAAGGCCAAAAAGCCACTTAAGAATAAAAGTCAATGAGTGTCAGGTGGCTTATGAGATAACACAAGAATCATCGGTAATAGTGAAACTTCAGTAGAAATTTATCATTGAATAGAATGACTCAACAAGAACTTATTTACATTAGACTTGAAACCGACAATTTTATAGTCAGTTGGGAATCAGCTTTGCGGTGTTATGCTCCAGGGACAGTTTTAGGAAAGAAACTTTGTTCATGGAATTTTCATTTAGTTTTAAGGACAGATAGATAATAGTGAACGTTTTGATAGTTGTTGTAACTAGACGAGTGTTTGTTGCGAATGTTTTGCAGGGTGGAGGATCAGTCGAGCACCTGCTACGAAAATAATGATAAAGCAGTGGTACTCACTATGTCCTCTTTTGTGAGGAAAAGGAAGTAGGGAGGGTGAAATCAACATGTTTGTTTGTATTGTCATCTTGGGAGGTGTGGTAGCATTATTCAGGAAACCAAAGCAAATTACCAAATATGGTCATTAGTTGAGTTACCAAATATGGTCATTAGTTGAGTTACCAAATATGGTCATTAGTTGAGTTACCAAATATGGTCATTAGTTGAGTTACCAAATATGGTCATTTGTTGAGTTACCAAATATGGTCATTTGTTGAGTTACCAAATATGGTCATTAGTTGAGTTACCAAATATGGTCATTTGTTGAGTTACCAAATATGGTCATTTGCTGAGTTACCAAATATGGTCATTTGTTGAGTAACATTTTATTTTTTAACTTTTACATATTGCCACTGAAGCATAAGAGTATACTGTAAGGCCCAGATACGTAGGGGGAGCGATGTGGGCATGGGGATGAGCAGCAAGATGTTTTTCATATTACATTTAAATTTATGCATCTTGGTACTGTCGGAGGAAACAATGAGCAGGTAGGGATTTTCAAATGCAAGCAGTGTGAGGAAGTGTGAGGTATCATGGTAAAAAAATCGATATAAAGGGACTGTAGGGGACTAGGATATATAAATACCCCAATCCCGTTACAAAAGAATAATGAAACAAATGGAATTGAAGGAAACAAAGACTCAAGTAATGGATAAGATAAACGTCGTTTATTTGCTGTTGAAAGAAATGAACATTTTAGTTATAACATGTCCGCGCGTATGTAACCAATGTCCGTTGCAGGACTGGTGTTCTAGCAAGAAAAGGAAATGTGTTTTCATCTCAAGTTTGGGTCACTATTGTTTGTTCGCGCGTGGGAATTGAAGTGAGTGTTGTAGTGGAAATGAGAATCCAGCGTGTAGGCAAGGAAGAGGATATTAGAGTTGTCATCAGTTAGTAGTCAGTTACGCGAAGGTGTTCTTAGTGACCAGTAGTAGATGGAGAGAGAAAGAGTGAGAATGTATACATACAGTCATTAGCTCGTGCCCCATACATAGTAGGAAGTGGGCGTGAGGTGCGCGTGCGCGCGCCGAAACGGTGGCGGCTTGTTCGCCCAACCTCTCTAGTTGAGAGTTGGTCCTAAAAAGAGGATTAGAAACAGCTTGTCTCCATGTTTTATACTCGCTTCTGGAGTGTCTTTTGCGCATGTGTATTTCCTTAGAAAGCGGAAGTGACGTCGTCCATGTGTGTGTTCGTGTGAGTACGTGTGTGTATATATACGTGAATGTGAGTGTATGTACGCGAACGTGAATATGTGTACATGTGTGGACGTGGGCGCGTATGTTTGTGTGCGCGTATGTATATGACAGCTTGAAATATGAATGTGTGTTTTGTGTGAGACTTGGAAAGGGCTCGTACAGGACCTTGACAGGATTTCATTGCTAAGTCGGGTGGATAAATTTCATTGCTAAGTCGGTAGGATAAATTTCATTGCTAAGTCGGGTGGATAAATTTCATTGCTAAGTCGGTAGGATAAATTTCATTGCTAAGTCGGGTGGATAAATTTCATTGCTAAGTCGGGTGGATAAATTTCATTGCTAAGTCGGGTGGATAAATTTCATTGCTAAGTCGGGTGGATAAATTTCATTGCTAAGTCGGGTGGATAAATTTCATTGCTAAGTCGGGTGGATAAATTTCATTGCTAAGTCGGGTGGATAAATTTCATTGCTAAGTCGGGTGGATAAATTTCATTGCTAAGTCGGTAGGATAAATTTCATTGCTAAGTCGGGTGGATAAATTTCATTGCTAAGTCGGGTGGATAAATTTCATTGCTAAGTCGGGTGGATAAATTTCATTGCTAAGTCGGGTGGATAAATTTCATTGCTAAGTCGGGTGGATAAATTTCATTGCTAAGTCGGGTGGATAAATTTCATTGCTAAGTCGGTAGGATAAATTTCATTGCTAAGTCGGGTGGATAAATTTCATTGCTAAGTCGGGTGGATAAAGGGTAGTTACGTTTGGAGGTACAAGTACAATTCCCCCGCACTTTTGTTATATATGGAAAATGTTCAAATGCCCCGATTGTTTGTTAGGTTTTGAGGTTAGTTTTGAGGCAGGAGGGAATAACAAAGGAATAAAGTGACTTTTTTTTTTATCAGTTTTCTAATGTGAAGAAAATATATATATCTTTTTAAATAAAATAATTATTTAGTGCAATTGAAATTGAATTATAGAAAAAATAAATAAGACACACCAAACACGGCGGCTAAGTTAGAAAACAAAAAAAAACTTACGTCTTTTGTTTCTATTTAGCAAAAGTCTTGCCAGTGTATGCGAAGGAAAAGTCTCTTCTGATTAATACTTGTAACATAATTCCTGCTTAATGTTAAAAGTTTGCATAAAAACGTCTTTACTTTGAAACCGTTTCACTTTGAAATGGTTTTATTTTTAATATTATTAAAATGTATTTTTTTTTACCCTAAAAAATAGTCTTTGAAAATTTTTTTTAATTACACATAATTAAAAAAAATTATTCAATAGATAATATTCACAAAGAAATTGATTTAAATTCACCGGCTCTTGAGAAATTCTTGCAAATTATTAAGAAAATCTCCCTCGCTTGCCCCTGAAACTCACATGAAAAAAAAAAGAATTCTGAAATTCTAGATCCCAATTGAATAGAGTATTTCTTTTATTTTATTAAAAATTGATGATAGGGAAATGGTGGGGAAAAAAACAGCTAAATAATTTTGGCATTAATCCAGGTAAATTTATTTCAGGATTTACAGTCGATAATCTTAACAGTTTAAACGATATCGATTTGTTGGAATAAAATGGTAATGAAGTAACTACAAACATCTCATCCGCATCATCCGCATCATTCGCATCTCTTTTATATGCTTGCACCTGTTAAACTTTTCAAGTAGCAAAAAGAAATCGATTTCGGTAGTGTAAAAACTAGCGATCTCAACACCATCATATTTTACATGCTGGCATGTGTTGGACGGCTTTTAAAAACTGACTTCCAAAGCAACCTATCTCTGGCCAGGTCTTTTGTCAGTATTTATGCAGAATTAAAACTATGCTATCGTCGGAATTTTCCGGGAAGTTTACGTAAAATGCTGAAGAATACCAAAACGATGAACCAATGAAATTGCAGCAACCAACGTCATTTAAGAAAACCTTTGCTATCATTGGTTCATTATTTTAAAAATATTTTGATGTTTATCTTGAAAAAAAAATCATTGAACATTTTTTAAAGTTTGCTATCAGTTGTTTGTTATTCAAAAAAAAAAATATTTATTCATGAAACTTACCTTACAATCAGTATTTTTATTAATTTTAATTTTCTTAAAGTTTCGTAAAAATTGTCCAAGAATTATTTATTGTATTTTCTTTATAACAACAAAAACAATATTGGTTTCATTTTTTCGATTAATTTTTCTTTGAATTTTCTTTGTAATAAACAGAAATATATTTATTCTTGAACAAAATTGGCCAGCATTTGCACAAAAAAAAAGGGAAAAAGTTAACGAAATTTTCGTTTGACACTTTCCAGCGTTTTACATAAACTGCCGGGAAAATCATGAAAGTACAATCCTTATTTTGCATAAGAAATTTTTTTCTAATTTTAATAACTTTTTTTTTAATGTTAATAATTTACTATGGTTTATTTTTTATTTATTTTTTTTTTACGCAGGAACCACCACTTATTAAGGCCCGGAGGCCACTCGTGGATAAGGGTTAATGGGTATACATTAGTCAATGTGATTATAGCATAGTAAGCATAAGTAATGGCAATTTTGTAAATTGGAATTGGGGACGGTTCTTCAAGAACTTGTTTACGTTGGACTTGAAGACAATCAGATTGTAGTTAACTGGAAAGCAAGCAATCGGAAGAGAGTTCTACAGGCGTGCAGTTCTAATAGAGAAGCTTGTTCATGGAATCTGCATTTAAGTTTAGGCACAAATAAAGAGTGTGGGAAATTATTGATAGTGTTTTTGGCTAGACGAGTGTTTTTGATGAAAGTTTGGCCAGGGGAGACCATAGATTAAAGCTCAGATGAGCACTTGCCATGAAAATATCGATAAAGCAGAGACAGGTTCGTAACGTCTCTTCTGTGGGAAATAGGTTTCAGAGAAAAGGAAAGGGCATCTTCCACTAAGCTACGAAGTCTATTTTGAATTCTGTCAAAGCAGGATAAGCTGCTTCTAGCAGCTCCTGCCCAGATGTGGCAACAGTACTCCATCCTTGGCCGACTCTGCCTTTTATATAGGTGGAGAATTGCATCAGGAGTGAGATATCTACTAGAGCGGTAGAAGCTCCCACCATTTTTCCAGCGACCTTGGCAATGGAATTGGATATACAGGTTCCATTTCAGGTCAGGAGCTTGTCAAAACATGTTTCTCCAAGACAAACGCTCTCCATTTCAATTGATGTCAGATGGGGAATCAGAGCCATTCATTTCCATTGATCAAAGGAGAGAGAATCAGAGAGGACTTGGTTGTTTACGATCTTTGATATGCTACCATATATTGTAGTGTCATCAGCATAAATGTTTACCAATAATGTAAGGATATGATTTGGAAGATCATTAATGTTGATCAGGAAGAAAGTTGAGACCAGGATGGACCCCTAAGGAACTCCAGCATTAATACTAGGAGCTTCTGATTTCTGCCCATCAACTACTACTCTTATGAACCTATCAGAGAGAAATGCTGTAATAATTGAGAAGACATTTCCCGCTATACCATAGCTAGAGATCTTGTGAAGTAGGCCTTTATGCCATACCTGATCAAAATCCTTTGATATGTCAAGAGCAATTGCCCTAGAGAGGAAGTCTCCGTCGAAAGATTCGTTAATCCTATAAGATGTAACTGTAAGCACAACTGCTGTAGATCTAGCAGAATGGAAGCCATATTGTACGTCATTAAGAAGGTTATTTTTGCTGAGATGGTTTAACACAGATTCCAGCAACTTACTCATCATGAACAGGAAACTTATTGTTCTGTACTGAGAGGGAGATGAGCGATCACCTGAATTCTTAAACACAGGGCATACTGATGACATTTTCCAAGGTGTTGGGAAGCATTTCTCCTTAAGACAACGCTTAAATAACTTTGTAAGTATGGGCGCTAGTTCTGGTTGAATCAAGGTTTTTGATTAGCTTGGCAACATCATGTACAGATATTTATATGTCGCATAGCATATTTTCAGATACATGAGGAAATACTGCCGATTGGTGGTTTTGGTCATAAATGGGTAGAATTAGCTGCAAAGATCTTGGCAAAGTGTTTGACTTTATCTGATGCTGACGAGATTACCTCAGGTCCATTGATGATAGTTGGGATAGAGTACACACTTCTGTTCAGGATTTTGTTTGCTATTTGCCAGCATTATTAATGAACCATTCAATGTTTTTATGTTTTTTTTAATTTATTTTTTTAAATTTTCGGGCAATTTACGTAAAACGCTGAAAAGTTCCAAAATGTTGAGCCATTGAAATTGCAGCAGCCAACGTCATTTAACAAAATATTTGCTATCATTGGTTTCTCATTTAAAAAACAACTAAAATATTGATCTTGATTTGAACAAAAAACAATCATAAAAAGAAAAAATCATAAAACATCAAAAAACATTTTTGTTTGCTATCAGTTGTTTGTTATTCAAAAAAATAAATAATACAATCAGTATTTTTGTTGATTTAAATTTTAATTTAATTTAAAGTTTTTTAAAAATTGTCCAATAATTAATCTTTGTATTTTCTTCGTAACAATAAAAAAGATCTTATTTATACAACGTTTCGGTCGATGTACTCAGAATATATTGGCTAAACATCAAATCAACCCCGCGGCTTTCTGTTCCCAAAAATAACGGTGTTATGCCATTTAACAGACAATCCAAATCTTTACAGGCTGACTTGCAATATTACTTTCAAAGACAAATAGCAAAGCTGACATCTTTCTCCTGGAACTTTTCAGGAGAACACCAACATCCTCTCAACGGCAGAAGGATTTACCATTAGCTGACATTTCAAACTCTATCAGATAAAATGTTTGGCAGTCGCTCGCCATTGATAACCTAAGTGCCGCCAAATAGGAATATTCATCTCGTTTCGCAGTAAAGCCGGGGATTTAAATTGCCGGGTTTTGCTTTGCACTTTATGCCCCGGCCCTTCCGTACCATAACCTTTTCAAGAATACAACCTCTTATGACTGTGAGAAATTCCCAGTGGTTTATCTTTTAAAAGCTCAGTTCAAAAGAATGCAGATTTCGAAATGGAACTACCGCACAGGACCTATAGATACGGTTCAATAGTCAAATAGAAGCCGGAATGTTTGTGTGCGTGTATATCTATAACATAAAGCTGAATGTGTGTGTGTGTGTGTGTGTGTGTGCGTGTGTGTATGTCTGGTCGCTAATAGGTTCCTATATGGTTGACTATTTTAAAAAACTGATTACATATAATGATAGAAGATGTATCGAGACACAGGAATGGGTATGTTTGATCTGGCAGGTGGTTCATTAAATTTGTGGGGTCTGCGTTCGCGCCTGGTTCACAAAGTATGGAAATGAAAAATTAAAAAATTAAAAAAAAAAACGTTTACAAGTGTTTTTGATATAGATGTACATAATAATACTTTGATAAGTATGTTTTAACTTAAATAGGGATGGTATAATAAAATTGTGGGGTCTGCGTTCGCACCTAGCCTCCAGAGAATGGAAATAGGCACAAACTTTAACAAATACTTTTCATCTCTATCTGCGTAAGAATATTGTGATAAGTGTTTCAGTGTGAACAGGTATGGTATAATAAATTATGGGGTTTATCTATTTTATTTTTACTTTCATCATATTTTGCTTTGGTTTTGATACCCCCAAATTCAACCCAAATTTACAACCTTTCCTTTTCATAACTTATCATACTTTCATAAATCAGAGTCCATTTTCTGTAGGCTAGTTATTATATGTATAACATTTTCTCTTTGTAAGGAAACATCATTTCGTTGGTCACTCCTGGCTACGAATGGAAACAAAATTGATATAAAAAATATGTTTTCGCGAAAATTATCTTTACTTTCATCATATTTTGCTTAGGGTAAAATTTTTGAGCATCAAAACCTATCTCTTCATACTTTCTATCATACTTTCATCAATCACAGTCCATTTTCTGTAGGCTGTTTTTGAAACCAGTCAACGACGGGTACTTCTGCTAGTATATATATATTAAGTAGATGTTATTTGTTAAATTTAATTGGCAAATAACATCTACTTAAAAAAACGCGAAACATTCAAGCAGTCGTGCGAGGTTGCCTAATGGTAGAGGTTTACGCTTTTGTCCATGGGGTCCCGATTTCGAATCTCGCTAGATTCAGCCACTCTGATGAGTCGTAGACGACGAAAAACGTGTCAGTGGATAATTATATTTTAAAAATTATATATTAATAGGGTAAATATATATATATATATATATATATATATATATATATATATATATATATTTTAATAAGGTATATATATATATTAACAAGAAGGTATATATATAAATACATATATATATATATATATTAATAAGGTATATATATATATATATATATATATATATATATATATATATATATATATATTGGCATGGGTACCCGGCGTTGCCCGAGTAGACATAAAATTCCGTTTTGAACACACCTACTATACTAAGAATATTAATCATTTTCATCGTGGGTAACGTCGATACCCCCCACACACACACACACAACAATTTCAAAAATAAAAGAATAGATAAAAACATGTACATGTAATTGGCCAAAAAAGAAGTACGTGATATCCTCTCTACCTGGTGAGATTCTAACAATAGTAAAAATCTTTTATTTATGGCCGTCCGAAATGGCTACCCTTAAAAATATGCGAAGGGAATGCGGTATTATATCGGAGCATACTTACACATTTCCTTTACCCTCTCCTCCCTCTTTGCCGTCGATGGCCGTTCAACAGTCGACCGAAGTAAAAGATCCCAAGGAAATATCTTTTTCTCAAGAAAGTTCTTCCACCGGCAATGAACAGCCGTAAAATAAAATAAAATGAAATAAAATAAAAATATTAAGTTTTCTTCAAAAAAAAAAATAACAAATCTTTTTCCTGTACTTTCATCTAACAATTTACGCTTTTTGTAAACATATTTTTACATATCATCTTTAATATATATATATATATATATATATATATATATATATATATATATATATATACCCCAAAACAAAAACAACTTGACTTAACAAAAGTCTTGAAAAAAAAATTGTACTTACACCTAAGAATTTACGGTGAAAAAAGTAAAACTTTCATCTTTTCTTGAAGGAAATAAAAACTTTTTGTTGATAAATATTTTGCAAAAAAAAACAAAAAAAAAACAGAAAACAAAATATATAAAATAAAATAAAATAAAATAAATAAAAATATTTCAGTCCTTTAAAGGTAGGGCTTTTTGTTATTTTTGATGATTTAAATTTGTATTTTTTCTGGTTTGTTTGTTTTTAAAGCGTCTATTACAACGCTCGACTTAAACCGATGATTACCAGTCTCCCCGATCCATGCTTGACGGGAATTCCTGAGTCCAAGAGTATCGAATATTTAAAAATAAAGCAAAACATCTTTCTGTCGACATGAAATTATATATTCACGCTAGAAACGTCTTGCGATTACCAAATTAATTTATTTGAGAAGAGTTTGTTTTTCATCTTTCGAACTTCGGAACATATCAAAAAACTCTTTAGCGGAAATGACTCTACTCGTTTCATAAAAAAATCGATGTCAGAAGTAATAATTCCAAATAAATTTAATTAAATATATTATCAATGTAATTGCTATTTAGAGTTGATGAAATAACAATCTTTAATAGAACATTTAAAACAACCCTCTCGCTAGAAACTTAAACTAACAGCTATTTAGTACAATTGATTTTCTTTACTATAATAAACAAATAAGGCGATTTCTTAATCGTATATTTCTTAAATATAGAAACTAGCGGGGGTACCCGGCGTTGCCCGAGTGTTTGTTTCCGGGACGGGGGAGGGGTTAAAAAATGTTATGGTAGGTAAGTAGGAAGGATCAAACCCGGTGTCATGAGTAAAAGTAGGAAAATAAAGTGTGAAAAAAAAAAAAAAAAAAAAACATCTGCAACGTTAACAGTTCGGCCACCAAGAAAAGTCCATTCCAGTTGTTTAGGAAAAAAAAAAAAAAACGACTACGGTAGGTCGGCGCGAACGTGAAAATATAATGTGAATTGTCCAGCACGCTAACCACTACGCCACAGAGCACTGCAGCTTAGTTTAGTGATTTTAAATAACTTCACATGAAAGAACTACGAAGCCAAACAGGTGTTCTCTTCTCAACTGTTCCTTGTGAACGATCCCCAAACGGTGTTAAGTGGTGGCAGGGGGAGGAGGAATTATTAGAGAGAAAATATTTTACCACTTCCATTGATCTTAACCGATTTTGGCCGTGACTTCTCAGCAGAAAAAGTATAGAAATCTAAGATTATCGAGGAATTTGAGAAATAATAAGCCTATAACACACCTCAGATATTGTTCTGCCGTTTGTGCATATTATATTTGCATGAAATATCTTGATTTTTAATCCTATTAAGGTCAAAATCCGACGGGAAAAAATGAGTTCATTTTATTTATATAGAGAAGAGATAAATGAAATACTAAACTAACGGACTTTTGTATATGTTAATCAAATTGTGAATTAACAAACAAACAAACAGGAATACGAATTTATATATATATATATATATATATATATATATATATATTAATAAGGTGTATATATATACCTGATATATATAAAGTGTGTATATATATATAAATATATATATACCATGAGGCAGGTAGTACTGGGTTACATGGTACCAGTAGCATATGACATGACCTGACTATAATGAGAATAATATAACCTTCTATGATGGTCTGAAAGAGGTATTTGGTCCTCAGAAAAGTGGTGCTTCCCCATTAAGCACAGCCGATGGAGAGGCATTGCTGACTGATAAATCAGATATTCTCAATCGTTGGAAGGAGCACTTTGAAACTGTCTTAAACACCTCATCTGTCATTGATAGCGATGTCGTGTCCTCTATTCCTCAGAATCCAGATATTCCAGAATTGTCATTGAAACCTGCTTATCAGGAGGTATGGGGATCCATCAAACTAATTGCTTCTGGCAAGTCCCCATCACCAAAGGATCCAATTCCGCCTGAAGTGTACAAGCATGGTGGGCATGTGCTGGTAAAAAAAGCTCCATGCTCTCTTTGTAAAGATATGGAAAACAGGCCGAGTTCCACAGGACTACAAAGATGCCTGCATCAAACATCTCTACAAAAATAAGGGAGTCAAGAATGTCTGTGACAACCATCGGGGGATATCTCTGCTTTCAATTGCAGGAAAGATTCTGGCTAGGCTCATTCTAAACCGAATCATAAATCGTCTCGTTGATAAGGTGTATCCAGAGTCCCAGTGTGGGTTTCAGTCGGGTCGCGGCACCATTGACATTATATTTTCCTTATGCCAGGTGGCAGAAAAGGTCTGTGAGAAAAATCAGGAATTGTATATGGTGTTTGTTGACCTGACGAAGGCCTTCGATACTGTGAATCGTGATGCTCTTTGGCAAGTTTTAAGAAGGCTTGGTATTCCAGAAAACATGCTGAATGTGATCATTTCCTTTCACGAGGGGATGAAGGCCAATGTTGTCTCAGATGGTATGATGTCTGATTCATTTGATGTTACGAATGGGACCAAACAGGGATGTGTAATGGCGCCAGTCCTCTTTGCGCTCTTCTTTTCACTAATGCTGAAACATGCATTTGATGATTTGGACACTGGTGTCAAGTTTCAGTTTCGGTCATCCGGTGGCTTATTTAACCATCAACGGTTTAAGGCCAAGACTCTTCTTCGCACCGAAATTATTCGTGACTTGCTCTTCGCTGATGATGCCACACTGGTAGCCACATCCTTTGAAGAAACCTAGGTTCTTCTTGATCGATTTTCAGCCGTGTGCAAGGCCTTATGCCTGACGATTAGCATAAGGAAGACTGAGGTAGTGCATCAGCCAGACCCTACTCCAAAAAAAGTTGAAGGCGTAAAGCAAAATCCACCAGAGTATGGATTTCCTGCGCGCAAAGTCGACGGTCATGATATCAATTATGTCAAGTCCTTTCCTTACCTTGGTAGCAAGGTGAACCAGGGCGGTTCTCTTGATGATGAAATTGTCAACAGGATTGCTAAGGCCACTTCTGCGTTTGGAAATCTTCGCCATCGCTTGTGGAATGAAAGGGGTATTCGACTAGACACAAAAATCCTTGTCTACCGTGCTGTTGTTCTTTCCATTCTTCTTTATAGATTTGAGTCATGGACCCCATACAGACATCACATTAATCAGCTGGACGTTTTCCTCAAAAGCTGTCTATGCTCCATATGTGGTCTTAGCCTCCGCGATAAGGTATCAAATGCCGAATTATTCACAAAATGCAAAATATCTGTCATTGAATCATTCCTTATTCAATCGCAATTGCGGTGGGCTGGTCATGTATTGAGGATGCCCGATGACAGAATTCCAAAAATTGCGATGTACAGTCAATTTGAGGGTGGTAAAAGAATTGTCGGACGTCCTTGGCTTAGGTACAAGGACAAGTTGAAGAGTAACTTGTCTGCAGTGAACATACCATACAGGAGTCTTGAAGATGAGTTGAATGACCGAAAAGGATGGAGATCAAGGTGTTTTGAAGGTCTCCAGAGGTTTCAATCTGAAAGCTTAAGGCAACTGAAAGAAAACAGAGTAAGAGCAAAACGACTAGCAGCCGCACCAATATCTGCAGCGTTAAATTCACATTCATGTTCTATTTGTGGCCTTGTTTGCAAGTCCCTTGCTGGACTAAAAAGTCATCAGAGGCAAAAGCATAAATAAGTTTTAGAAATATGGGTTGTCCGAACCTCATACGTCGAAATCGACGGGAGAGTCCATCATATATATATATATTAATAAGGTATATATAAATATATATATATTAACATGGTATATACATATATATATTTATAATAATAAAAGTGCTCAATACGTTGGTAGAGCTAGTTAGTAATTTATAAAATATATATGGCGATTAAGCTACACTGAATATTCTGCGTTTCATCCACTATAGGATTTGTCAGGCTTACGAATCCTATAGTGGATGAAACGCAGAATATTCAGTGCAGCTTGGTTCTGGCATAGAGTGTGGTCTAACCGAGGCATTACAAACAGGACAAGGATTTGTGTTTACAAGACCTGTTGTATTCATCGGAGACATGGACATTGCATCAAAATCACACATTAAATGGCTTGAACAATTTCGCCAAAAATGCTTGAGACATATTCTAAACATCAAGTGGCAAACACAAGTGCCCGATATTGGGGTCCTTGTGAGACTTTGTTGCTTTAGTATTGAGACACTTGTTATCAGATCTCACATGCGTTGGGGGGGTGGGGGCACCTGGTTTGAATAAAATATTTAGGCTGCCGAAACAAATTTTTTATGGGGAGCTGGAAAATTGCAAGCGCTATATACAAACGGCCACCTCGACATCAAATATTATTTTCTTTATCTGTTAGCGATATGGGATAAATATTTGATTGCATGTTCGAACTGAACGAGAATTCACTAATTCCTTATCCTTTGAAAGCCCAGTAGAAATTCTCTTCCACTGACCGAGAACAGAGAAAGTGATGTGTAGCGACAGAACAGTTATTACACTGTGATCAGATCTCGGAAACCAAAGAAAGAACCAGCTAGAAAATTCATCAGCTATAAGGAAGGAGAGGAAGAGAGAGTGTAGAAAAAAAAAAACGAAAAGAGAGACAGAGAACGATAGAGTAGAATAAAACCAATATCAACCCTTCTCACCCCATCCAGTTTGAAAGCGAGTTGACAGGTCATCCAGTCAACACACTTCATGGCCTCGTTTGGTTTTCGAGTTTCTTTAGCGCCAAAGAGCAGAACAAAGAAAGAAAAAACGATTTCGTCAATTCTATTTTTAGAATCGAGATGCGAAACAAAAAAAAAAAAACAGGAACCGAAACCGCCCTCCCTAACCCATTTCGACCAGAGAGCGGCCTCATTGCTTCTCTGGACCCTTAAGCAACATGACACGGTTTCAAATTTGGCAACGCCGGAAAAGAAAAAATATCCCGACCAAAAGCGAGCTGGAACGCTTAGCTATGGAAATACCCTAATTATCTCTTCGAAAAAGCTATTTTGGAGCACCGAAAACGGATGCCGATAGGCATGTATTGAAAAGAGGATGAAAAAGAAATGAATTGTTTGAATTTCTTTCTCCCACGCGAGAAGCCAATCGAACTGAATGTGTCGCTCGGCATAAAAAAAAAAACTGAATTTGTTGTCAAACTTTCTTCTCTCATAAGAGGATTCATTCGGACTAATTGTATCACAAATTGTTAAAAGAAAATGGACAAACAAAACAAACAAAAAAAATGTGAGCGATTTTTTTTGTCTCATTTCTGTCAGGCTGTTAATCCTTTTTTTGTTTTTTTGTTATAGGATTCTCTTTCAGTTTGTATGTTGAAAATATTCCCCAACTCCATTAATTTCGAACATATTTTTTCTCGTTAAATCTTTCTTTCCCTATTTTTAATAAATTTATTTCATATTATTTGAAAGTGTTCGTCTCGTTCTTTCTCGCAATTTTATCGTTTTCGATTTCTTGTGTTTATTTTGCCTCCCGCTTGTCTCACAGGAACTAATTGCCGTTTTTTTGTTTCAAACCTTTTTTGTACTAAAAAGGAAAATTGAACCTTACTGGGACCGTGAATATACCCCTATGCAGAAAATTTTTCTGCCAACGATAAACGTTTGCTTTTCATAAATTCCTATCCATATCCCTTTGTTTTTTTATTGTATTTAATCTCCCCGCCCCTTCCCCCATGTAGCAATATATATACATATATATACACACACACACACACACACACACACACATATATATATATATATATATATATATATATATATATATATATATATATATATCTTATTGATATTTTTTAATCAAAATTTTAATATATTAAAATATATCAAAATGCGGTAATTTCTCGTACACCAATGAAAATTAAAGTAAAAAAAATTGACTTAATTATTTATGCTTTATGATTATCAGTTTTTATAATCGAGCATTCACATAATATTTTCACATAATATTTTCACATAATATTTTCATATAATATTTTCACATAAAATTTTCACATAAAATTTTCACATAATATTTTCACATAATATTTTCACATAATATTTTCACATAATATTTTCACAAAATATTTTCACATAATATTTTCACATAATATTTTCACATAATATTTTCACATAATATTTTCACATAAAATTTTCACATAATATTTTCACATAATATTTTCACATAAAATTTTCACATAATATTTTCACATAATATTTTCACATAATATTTTCACAAAATATTTTCACATAATATTTTCACATAATATTTTCACATAATATTTTCACATAATATTTTCACATAATATTTTCACATAATATTTTCACATAATATTTTCACATAATATTTTCACAAAATATTTTCACATAATATTTTCACATAATATTTTCACATAAAATTTTCACATAATATTTTCACATAATATTTTCACATAAAATTTTCACATGATATTTTCACATAATATTTTCACATAATATTTTCACATAAAATTTTCACACAAAATTTTCACATAATATTTTCACATAATATTTTCACATAATATTTTCACATAAAATTTTCACATAATATTATCACATAATATTTTCACATGATATTTTCAAATAATATTTTCACATAATATTTTCACATAATATTTGTACATAAAATTTTCACATAATATTTTCACATAATATTTTCACATAAAATTTTCACATAATATTTTCACATAAAATTTTCACATAATATTTTCACATAATATTTTCACATATTTTCACATAATATTTTCACATAATATTTTCACATAATATTTTCACATAAAATTTTCACATAATATTTTCACATAATATTTTCACATAATATTTTCACATAATATTTTCACATAATATTTTCACATAAAATTTTCACATAATATTTTCACATAATATTTTCACATAATATTTTCACATAATATTTTCACAAAATATTTTCACATAATATTTTAACATAATATTTTCACATAATATTTTCACATAATATTTTCACATAATATTTTCACAAAATATTTTCACAAAATATTTTCACATAATATTTTCACATAATATTTTCACATAATATTTTCACATAAAATTTTCACATAAAATTTTCACATAAAATTTCACATAATATTTTCACATAATATTTTCACATAATATTTTCACATGATATTTTCACATAATATTTTCACATAATATTTTCACATAATATTTTCACATAAAATTTTCACATAATATTTTCACATAATATTTTCACATAATATTTTCACATAATATTTTCACATAATATTTTCACATGATATTTTCACATAATATTTTCACATAATATTTTCATATAATATTTTCACATAATATTTTCACATAATATTTTCACATCATATTTTCACATAATATTTTCACATAATATTTTCACATCATATTTTCAAATAATATTTTCACACAATATTTTCACATAATATTTTCATATAATATTTTCACATAATATTTTCACATAATATTTTCACATAATATTTTCACATAATATTTTCAAATAAAATTTTCACATAATATCTTCACATAATATTTTCACATAATATTTTCACACAATATTTTCACATAATATTTTCATATAATATTTTCACATAATATTTTCACATAATATTTTCACATAATATTTTCACATAATATTTTCAAATAAAATTTTCACATAATATCTTCACATAATATTTTCACATAATATCTTCACATAAAATTTTCACATAATATTTTCACACAATATTTTCACATAATATTTTCACATAATATTTTCACATAATATTTTCACATAATATGTTCACATAATATTTTCACATAATATTTTCAGATAAAATTTTCACATAATATCTTCACATAATATTTTCACATAATATCTTCACATAAAATTTTCACATAATATTTTCACATAATATTTTTACATAATATTTTCACATAATATTTTCACATAATATTTTCATATAATATTTTCACATAATATTTTCACGTAATATTTTCACATAATATTTTCACATAATATTTTCACATAATATTTTCGCATAATATTTTCACATAATATTTTCGCATAATATTTTCACATAATATTTTCACATAATATTTTCACATAATATTGTCGCATTATATTTCCCATAATATTTTCACAAAAAATTTTCACAATATTTTCACAAAATATTTTCACATATATTTTCAAATATTTTCACATAATATTTTTACATAATATTTTCACATAATATTTTCACATAATATTTTCATATAATATTTTCACATAATATTTTCACATAATATTTTCACATAATATTTTCGCATAATATTTTCACATAATATTTTCGCATAATATTTTCACATAATATTTTCACAAAATATTTTCACATAATATTTTCACATAATATTTTCACATAATATTTTCACAAAATATTTTAACATAATATTTTCACAAAATCAAGAGAATTAAATAAAATAAAAAATGAAAGCATTGTGTATTTTCATAACTGTTACAATTGTTTCGTGACCATTTGGACAATTTCAAATTTTATGCGATTAAAAATAATTACAAATATATATATATATATATATATATATATATATATATATATATATATATATATATATATATATATATATATAAAATATCTCATGTTTAAACATGGAGAAAGAATTATGAAAGGCAGAATGGAAAAACAATTAAACACAGGAAAAATAGTAACAAATGAAAGATTGATCGGTTTTATTCAGGTCAACTGAACGTCTTCAGAAAATATGAAGATTTGAAATTCATTGAGGATTCCTTTGATCGTAACGAAAGATATGCAGTGCATGCCAAAAATACGTTAATTATAAAAAAGGGAAAAGGAAAACATAGATGATAGTGATAAAAATAAAAGCAATACTTATAAAATTGGGTCGGAGTTGACAGTATGGTAGAAAGTGAGGTATGTTACAACGTTCAAGTGCGATTTTTGAAAATCTGTACTTTTTCTGAATGAAACTGTCACTTCTCGTTTTTTGTTTTTTGTTCCTGCGTTTAACTGTTTTTCCATTGTTTTTCGTGCGAATAAATTTTGTATGTATGCATAACTTTTTTATGTATACATAAATTTCGTATGTATACATACATTTTTACGTATACATAAATAAAACAAGACAAAGTAGTTTTTAATGAATAAAATGTATTTTAAAAGCTGGGATTTTTTTTACCAATATGTCCTGTAAGTGTTCTTTTCCTTTTACTGGTATTAGAAGGAAATACATTCCCGTGGAAATAGGAAAATGTCGCTGAGGAGTTTTTAAAGTAAAGTCTAGTACGGATGTGCAGGGAGTAGTTAGCGCTTTTGTATTTTGTATTTTTAAATGAAAAGAGTTGAACACATCGCAAGAGCCAATATTTTCGTATTCTTTTTAGAATTTTGAAAACTAAAACAAATTCTATGGCGATTCCCATATCAGAGGTTACATCACCCAAAACTTTGTATTCTGAATAATCCAAATCAAATGTAAATAAAAATTAAAAAAAGCAAGAGCAATGCAATCTACCACTAATGTTAATCAGTTGTCATATTTGAGTTGGTGATCTTTGTCCCATTTGAGCGTTCTTATTAAAGAGCAGAAACATCTCTGTAATCTGATTGGCCCCTCCCACCTTTTCTTCTTCTCTGCAACCTCTCACTCACGGACGTGATGTTGCTAGTTTCAGTCTCCTTTTCTTAATATTACACTGTGCAACACTAAAAAAAGTACAGGATATCTGCAGCAATTTTTGTATACCTAGTAACGTGGAAATTTTATTTCTGGCTTTCTTTTTGTTGAATTAGGTATAATTTGTGCAAAATTGCCACAATCGTAAATTTCAGTAAAAACGTCAAAATGGGTTACTGACGACTTTGCAGTCACATATTATGTGTATTAAATTATAAATCTTAAGAGAAAAACACAGTTTAATATACACATATTATATACATTATTTGTTAAATCATTTATTTGAATCATTTATTTGCTAAAGTCAGCCGAAATTAGCTATTTTTCCAGATTTAAGAGAGCTAGATGACAGAGCTAGCTTGGTTAGTATAATATTTTCTAGACCAAGGGCTAATTTTTTCAAAAGTAAAAACATAATGCTGTAGCACATGGTTTGGTGTTCACCACCTTCCGAAAAGCCATGGTATTCGTCAAGAAAGGCATTTTTTAATGTAGGCTAAAAAAATCAAGGAAAAGAAGCTAAAACCTGCCTCAGAACCTTATTTGTAGGGCCCGGGAAAAAATCTGAGGGTTAAAAATAGATATCCATTTAATAGAGTATTTTTAACTAAAAACTACAATAAAGACCGGATTATTGTGTATGTTAATGTTTTAAACATAAAGGGGCATTTTATACATTCTTTTCTGAAAATTTACTAAATTAAATGCAAAAAATAGAAATGAAATTTTATCAACCCCTTACTTTATGTACGAAAGAATCTAAAATAAAAGAAGGTATCTTCATAGGTCCCCAAATTCGAAAAATTGTTCTTGATGAAACTTTTAACACACATCTCTCGAGAAAAGAAAAATGTGCCTTTGAGTCATTCAAGAAAGTTTGTGATAACTTCCTGGGAAAACATCGTTCAGAAGACTATGTGCAAGTTGTGAATGATCTATTGCATCATTTTCATGATATAGGATGTAACATGTCTCTAAAAGTTCATGTGCTCCACTCTCATTTGGATTTTTTTGCTGAGAATCTTGGCCATGTGAGTGATAAACATGGCGAAAGGTTCCATCAAGATATTTCATTAATAGAAAAACGTTTTAAAGGAAAATGGAACACTGGTATGTTGGCAGACTACTGCTGGAATTTAAAAAAGGATGATGACACTCTACACAAGAGAGTTAAGAGGACAAATGTTGTTTAATCTGGTGAATTCGGTGTTTTTTTTCAAAATAATTAATAATAAAGTACAGGAAAATGGTACCTAATCCAGAGAAATAAATGTCAGATTTGGAATCAGCATACTTTTCTTACACCGAAACAGGTCTTATATGTCTTGTACTTTTTTTTCAATTCAAATTTGTTGCACAGTGTTATTATCGTATATGTTCTTCACAAGTGTCTGATTTATTCCCTGCTTCCTTTGTTCCAGCTCGTTTAACTCAATAGTCTAGTGGTCTCCATCAATTTGCTGTTCTGATACCTCATTGTAATACAGCTTCTTATTCTAGTCGCTTCTTTCCAAGAACTGCAAGCTAGTAGAACTCTCTTCCTACTTATTCTTTTCCTCCTACATATAGCTTTGGTCTTTTCAAGACTAAGATGAATTGGTATTTCTTATCTTTGTGATAATCACTTTTCGTTCTTGTTAGCTCCTTACATTAAGTGGCTTCATGTCTTGACTATTTTATTTCCGTAAAAGAAACTAGAATTTAAAAATAATAATAATAAATATTTGTCCCAAACTCCTTGCCAACTCCCAACTGCAACTGTAGTCTTCACCGATTGTTTTCACTGTCTCTCTATCAGCGGCCCCTCAAAAAAGATTGGCCCGTGCTTTCCCCTTCATTATTTTTTACAGCAGTCATTGTCCTCATATGCAAATTAACGACACATGTATATTAATAAACTAAAGACGAAAGTTTTTTTCTTCTTTCCTTTCTTGATTCCCTTATGCAACAAGACAGACAGGAGTGACGTCACATGTGTAAGTCAGGTTTTGCATTACTTTCATCACATTCTGTCAATCGGGAAAACAAAAGAATGTATTATCAAAACGTTTTATGTTTTGATCGACATTTTCGGCAATGCGTTCAAATCAACCGTTTACTGTTTACTTCCAGGAACTTTCAACACAGAAAATCTTTTGAATCAGTAAATACACGATTTTGCATTTAAAACCAACAAATACAGTAAAGATGACGTTTAAACAACTCGAACATCTTATTTTTTTATATATTATCAAATGAACATTTCTTTTTCCATTATTCCTGTTAGCAAAACTCACAAAATAATAAGCAAAGAATCGATAATGCTGTTTTTTTTTGTTTTTTTTTTGTTGTTGAATTTATTGAAACTCTAAAACAACTTCTCCATTTAGAGGACAAACAACTTCATGGTTAAACATACCTGAAGTAATCCCCAAACGCTTACTTTAAACATCTCAGCCGGAGGATTTTTCCCTCAGCCCCAAAATCAACAAAGTCCAGGCCATTTCTCAAATGACTTTTTCCCTATTAACTACAGCATATTACTGATCTTGTGCAATTCTAGGAGATCCACCCTTTGAGAAAGAATTAGTTTATTGCTAATCATCTGTGGACTTCTACCAGAGAATGCTGACATGCTGGACAGATTTTTTGCATGCAAGAGTGCTCCTTCTCTGCGACGCTGGCTCTTTAATCTCACTTTCCGACCCTTGTGTCACATCTTCCTGTCACGGGACGGAGATAAATACCACCTACTTTAAAGGACTCTAGCAAATCAAGTTGGGGATTGATATCTCATGATTAAAGACAATTATTTCTATTTTAGTCACATGAATTATTTAGAATATAATAGCTTTTATTCCTTAAATAATGTTTTAGTAATAAAAAAACAACAAAAATGTTTCATCCTACACATACAACGCCGAAATGAAAGGCGAGCGGAAAATATTGAATACCATTTTTATCAACCAGTCGAGAACGAAGCTATATAGCAAGATTCTGATGCGATTACACAAAAAGCTTTAATTGTTATTTTCTTTCCTTCTCTACTTTGCTTAAATTCACTTTTGTTATAATTCCGAAAAGCAAGCAAGTTTTCACAGGAACCTGTTAACTCAAAGTATTTTCAACCAAAGAAAATCATTTTATATATATATATATATATATATATATATATATATATATATATATATATATATATATATTATTTGTTAAAACCTAACATTTATAAACAATTTATATCACATGTTGGCGTGGTTCGTAGCAATACCCAAGGACGCTATTGTCGTCCAAAATGCTCCTATCAAAGTCAGAAACTACACCACAGTTAGCCAAGGAAGGGCGATAATTCAAATTCATAATTTCTTTGTTAAAAGACAGAATTATTGAAGTGATATTTATTGTGTTTTTATTATTATTATTATTATTATTATTATTGCATTTTAACCCCAAACAAGGCACAGTGCCACTTTGATGTAGGGGATACTATCTGGTGCATAATTTGCAGGAATACTGTGTAGGGAGTTGAGCAGCAAGATGTCTGTTTACATTACGCATCTCAGTACAGTCAGGTAAGCAGGAACCCAGAAGGGAATTCCAATGCCTAGAAGTTCTAGGAAAGAAACGTAAAGAGTAAAAGGCTTTTTGGTATCTGGGGATCTCTACTGTGTAGGGGTGGGATTTTGCTGATTGTAGGTTTGTTGGGGGTATTTAGGCCGAGGGGATACAAGGGCTTGTAGTTCATCAGAGCATGTAATATTAAAATACTTGTAAAACATGCAGAGGGATGCAACATTTCGTTGATGGTACAGAAGTTGAAGCCTAGCTGACAGTGCAGGACCTATTCGGTTGGTGACTTTCTTTTTAACCCTAAGAGTGAGAGATTAATAGCAGATGCACCAACCCAAATGTGGTAACAATACTCTGTACATGGGCGAATGGTGGCCTGCCCAGAGTACTATGAACCATTATCTGCTATGATTTTATCTGGATGACCAAAGAGCAAGATATAATATTCCATTTTATATGCCATTGTTTTGCTGGTTACTCCCGTTGGCATTTCGTCGACAATTAATTAGATTAAATGAGTATCTGTACATGGAGCCCGAAATGTATACTAGTATTTTCTTCACATTTTGGTTTATCTTAACTGCAAGAGGGCTTGAAAAAGTTGTCAAAAGACAAATATATAACAAATAAATGTTATCAAATGCAAGATAAGTTAGTTTTCTACTTAACTGGATAAATTTTTAGAGTTTTTATTTAATGTAAAATGTTTATTTGGTTCGAAAAAACAAGTAATATTGAACAGTACTGAAGAACAAGAAAAAAAATAAATAAACGTGATATCTCTTTACATCTGTGAAATCTTGATAATCACTTCAAAATAAAAAATAAAACAAAATGGTGGTAGAAACCCACCCAATTTGTTTATTTCTTATTTTGAAGTCTTTGTTGAGACTTCAATGACATCACAGTTATTTTTTCTTGTTTTTCAGTAGTGTTCAATATACTTGTTTTTCGAAGCGAATAAACGTTTTACATTAAATAAAAACACTAAAAACTACACCAGTTAGATAGAAAAGTAACTTATCTTGCCTTTGATAACATTTGTTTGTTATTTATATGTTTGTCGTCACAACTTTTTTGTACCTCTGTGGATTTGAAAACAAACCCTGGAATTAATACTTGAATACTAAAACGATAAAATAATTTGAATTAAAAAGAAAATGACTGACTTAAAAAAAAATTAAGGTGTTGGTCCAGAATTCCCCCATAGCAAAAAACAAAAATAAAGAAAAATATGTATGATGTACGTAGCTATGACGGCATGAAAATATCATATTCCAAAAATCATGAAAATTGATTGTTTTATTTTTATAAATAAAATCGGTACTTGTTTAGTCGAATCCAAGCATTAAAAAATGGAAATAAAAATAAAAAAACATTGTACGCACTTGTTATGGAATTAAGTTCTCATATCAAAAAGTTAACTTTATTTTATCAAGTAGTTTTTTTTGTTTTTTGTTTTTAAACAGAAGAAAATCAAATTTTAATGTGATCGATAGTATCCTGCGATCTTGCCTATTTTGCGGGGGAGGAGGGGGCGCCAAGGGACATAATTTTAATCACTGCTTAAAGTTTGTCAAAATTTGACGAGATTATTTTGAAACATGGCCAGAAAAAATACCTAGATAAATATTTTAGTTTTCTTTCATTTATTTTACAGAGTTTCTCTGTCCTTTTTTAATCATTTTTTTGTTGTTGTTTAAAGGCACCCCCTCTCGTCTGCGAAATAAGCAAGATGGCTAGATATGAACGATCTCATTAAAATTTGATTTTCCTCTGTAAAAAAAATAAATAAAAAAATAAAATTACTTAAGTTATTTTTTTAATATTTTTTATGAGAACTTAATTCCATAACGGGTACGTACAATATTTTTAATTTTTATTTTTCAACATTTTCATTTTTTTAAATGTTTAGATTAAACTAAACAAGTACCATAAAATCATTAAACTATGAATGAGAATTCGTGTGCATTCCCTTGGCTTTTAAATTTTTTTTTTTTTAAATCGCGGCGAGACAGTAGTCAGTAGTCACACTTTGGAAACTCATAAAATTTAATTTTCTTATTTAAAACTAAAACTAATATTAATTTTACGTGATTTTTGGAATATCATTTTCGTGTCAGGGGCATACAGATTTTTCTTTCTTTTGTTTTTTTGTTTTTTTTTAATACGGAGAATTCTGGACAAGAACCCTTAAATATATGGCGCGAAATCCGAATCTTTTTTTGTAAAGCGCTTCAACATCATCATCATTGATGACTCCTTTTTAAAGACAGCATTAGTTATGTCCCTTACACCAATGAAATTAGGGCGACTCGCGGGAAATATGTCAGAAGTTTCATCCTCCAGCCTCCGTTATTGCTTTAACATCTTTTAGCCCGTGTTCTTTTATACGACAGGGACGCAGCAGAAAATCGCATCGTGCAAAAGTATGCAGGCATTTTCTACGTGTTTGTTTGTTTGTTTTACGGCATATCAACCACTTTGGGGTCATTTAATGCCGAAACGTTAGTTATGATGTGTTATTGGTTTGTTCTTATGTTTTTTGTTTGGGGGGGGGGGTCTTTCCTTATATTTTAGTGTATATTTTAATCTCTTTCAGAAAATTGATAATTTTTGGGGGATCGATCTTGTTTAATATTGTTTTTAGATTGTTTTCTTGGTAATACTTTGTTCGGGTTTGTTCAAGGTCAATGCAGTTCGTCAATATTTTTTTTATTACATTTTCACCCCAAACAAGGCAAATTGCCACTTTGGTGTAGGGGGCTACTATCAGGGGCAACAACTACTGGGGATTTGGGCAGCAAGATGCCGGCTCACGTTACATTTGAACTTCTGCTCTGCACGTCAGTACTGTTGGGGAAGCAGGGACCTGGAATGGAATTCCAGAGTCTAGCGGTTCTGGGGAAGAAACTATTGGAGTAAAAAGATCTTTTATATCTAGGGATCTCTACAGTGTGGGGGTGGGATTTAGCAGCCTGTTGGGTTTGTCGAGGGTGCTCACCTTGTGGGGGCACAAGTGATTGCAGTTCGTCAGAGCATTCACCACTAAAATACTTGTAGAAAAGGCAGAGGGATGCAACATTTCGTCGATGGGACAGAGGCTGAAGCTTAGATGCCAGTTCAGGGCCTATCAGGTTTGCGACTCTCTTTTGAACCTTGTCAAGGAGCGAGAAACTAGTAGCAGATGCACCAGCCCAGATGTGACAGCAATACTCCATAGATGGGCGAATGGTGGCCTTATAGAGGTACAGGATACTTTCGGGTGTTAGTAGTTTTCTAGCACGGTAGAGAGAGCCCACCTTTCTTGCAGCGGCCCTGGCAATGCTTTCAATGTAATTGTTCCAACTCATGTTTCCTGTGAACGTTAGGCCAAGGAGTTTGAAAGATGGACTCTCAGATAAAGAGTCGTTGGCCATTGCTATCGGTGGTAGATAGGGTTTCTTGTAATTATTGAATGAAACTAGTTTAGTCTTGGCAGCATTGAACATGACCAACCACTTTTGTCCCCATTCCACCACAGATTGGAGGTCTTCTTCTAGTGTTTCTGCCATTTCTTTAGAAATGTGTTCTTTCGTCTTCCTGTTGTGCCTGCCATAGAGTGTAGTGTCATCAGCATATATACCCATCTCGGAGGCAATTTTGTCGGGGAGGTCATTTATGAATATCAGGAACAATAGAGGTCCAAGGATAGAACCCTGGGGCACCCCCGCATTTATATCATATTGTTTAGATGTACGACCGTCGAGGACAACCTGGATTTTTCTCTTATCTAAGAAGGATTTAATTATGTTAAGTATTCTACCAGTGATACCGTATGATCTAATCTTCCTGAGGAGACCCTCATACCATACCCTGTCAAAAGCCTTAGATATATCTAAAGCTACCGCTCTGCCCTCACCCGCTTTGTCCAGTGAATGGTATATACGTTCAGAGATCACAGTTAGGATGTCTGCTGTGGAACGGGCTTGTCTAAATCCATATTGTTTGTCAGTCAGAAGTTTAGCATCTGTAAGATGATGGACTAGAGCATGGTTAATTAAGGTCTCAAATATTTTGGCAAAAAGTGGGAGGAGGCTAATGGGGCAATAATTTGATGGGTCAGTCCTTTCGCCAGAATTCTTGAATACTTGTACAACAGAAGCAGTTTTCCAACAGCCCGGAAAGCAAGCTTCATTAAGGCATTTGTTGTAGAGTTTGGAGAGAACTGGAGCTACTTCGGCTGAGCACTTTTTTAATAGCACAGCTGAGATAAGATCGGGTCCACATGCTTTTGATCCGTGGGCTTAGAACTAATTTAGCTGATGTTGAAGCATTTCTCTTAACAAATACCCCGGATATCTTAGCACTAAGTGAGACTAACCTACACTCCTCCATCCCCTCTAACCACTTTAACATGCCTGGATATCTCCCACTCTGCTGTAAGGACTCTGACAGACACATGCACGGACTTGGAGTTTACATTCGTAATACCCTCCCCCTGACTAGAGAAACAAACCTAGAAACAGATGATCAAGCCTTTATGTGCTTTAGACTAAACATGCAACACAATATTAGCTACTTTTATTTTCTCTACCGCTCTCTCTCCACCCAAGACTGCACCATAATAAACAAAGTCTCTGACAGCATAGACACAGCACTCTCCCTCGACACTAGCGCACAAATACATGTATTTTGGTGACTTTAATGTCCACCACAAAAACTGGCTTGGATTCTCTACTCACACAGATGCAGCGGGCAGCACAACTCATAGCTTCACTATATCTCACTCCCTATCACAAATTGTTACGTTTCCAACCCGTTTCCCTGACCAGGAAGAACAACACGCATCACTTCTAGATCTGTTTTTGACCACAGTTCCTGATGACTGCATAACGAAGGCCCACAGCCCATTCGGGAACGCTGATCATGCAGTGATAATGGTTGAAATCGCCCTAAACTCTAGAGCCAAAACTGAAGAGCCAGTGCTCAAAACCAGGAGATAATATAAAAAGGCTGACTAGGAAGCCATCAGGGAACTAATCAGAGATGCCCCATGGAGAAATATTTTTTCTCTTCCTGCTGAACAATGTGCAAACGAGACCACTGACTGGTTCAAAACTGCAATCGAAGCGCATGTTCCCATGCGGAAATTTTATAGTAAGCCCCACTCTCCCCAATGGTTTACGTCGACTTGTGCAACTGCCATTGCTCAAAAGCAGCATGCATACCATAGGTTTAACCGACATAAGTCCAGTTCAAACAGACTGAAGTATATAGAAGCTAGAAATAACGTTAAGAAAGAAATAGCGATAGCTAAGAGAGAATTTACGGAAACCACTAAAAAGCGCATCGAAGCACAAAAAGTAGGAACTCAAAACTTCTGGAAAATCTACAACAGTGTAGTAAATAATGGGCAATCAACAATTCCCCCACTAACCAACAATCACGAGGTTGTCTCCTCAGCAACCGACAAGGCTAACATGCTTGCCAGTCGGTTTGCCTCAAACTCCACACTGGACTCTTCCAACCACCCCCTACCTGACTTTCCTATGCGGACAGACGCCATGCTAGACGATCTGAAAACCACCCCTGCTCAGGTGCATGCTATCATAAAAAAAAAAAAAAGTATATGATGTACTGTGTAGGGTTCTTGTCTCCTCCTCATTTAGTAGATGATGAGTCTGGTCATTACTACCTCTTCTTTTCTTGTTAACTTTTTGGTGTCTCTCGTTCCAATATTTGGTGTTATTTGGAATAATTTGTTTTCTGTACATGAGCTCCAGTTTTCTTGCCATTTTCTCTTCAAATATATGTTTATTTTAGTTTTTAGGTCTGTATAGGGGATTTTTCAACTTATGTGGTTTTGTTGCAGAGTTTCCTTTGCTGCCTTATCTGCTTGTTCATTCATGTAGATGCCGATATGATGGCTTGGTATCCAGCAAAAGATAATGTTTTTTTCCATGGTTATGGCATCTATTTTGTTTAGCAGATTTGTAATGAGTGGATTTGTCAGTTTTTTTCTTTTAATGATATGAGTATTGAGAGCGAGTCTGTAAGTACGAGATATTTTTGATGGTCATCGTTGCTTATTTAGTGCCAAATCTATGACTGTTGCTTCTGCGCTGAAAATAGAAGATTTGTAGCCGAAATAAGCAGAAAGAAATAGAACTCTTTTTCTTGTGTGTCAGTGCCTCCCCAGACTGTGCGATATGGCACATACTGACCAATCAGAGGCATAGCACAGGGACCTTTGTTGCGGACCAGGATATAAATATCCTAACTCGTTACAAAAGAAAATAATGAAACGAATGGAATGAAGGAAACAAAAACTCAATTGCTGGATAAAATAAACGTGTCGTTTATTGACTGTTGAAAAATGAATGTTTTAGGTATGTGTTCATGTTCGTGTTCGGGTGTCACCATTGTTTGTTGTGGGACTGGCGGTATAGAAAGAAAAGGAAATGCATGTTCATCTCATGTTCGGGTCACCAAGAAAAGGAAATGGAGTAGAGAAACGAGAAATGGTAGTCCGGCATGTAGAAAGAGAAAGAGAGAGAGTTGACACCAGTAAAGCTGCATGTCATGTTAGCAGTCAGATACACGGAGGTGTTCTCAGGCACGAGTTGTAGATACGAGTTGTCTGGTTGATTGACCAAAGCAAAAGGGAAAAAAAAGAGTGAGAAAGTCAATCCAGTTCATGGAGAGAGAAAGCGTATAAGGTGTACGTACTGTCTGTTAGCTTTTGCCCCACATAGTAGCAGGTGGCATGAGGCGGGCGGACGGGTGCACATAGAAACGGAGGCAGCTGGTCCGCCGACCGTTCAGGTCGGAAGCTGGTTCGAAAAGAAAGAAGCTGCTTATTGCTCTTGCTTTTATAGTTGTTTCCGGTGGTCTTTTGCGTATGTGTGGATTTCCTTTGAAAGGGGAAGTGACATTGCCCATTTGTGCATACGTGTGTGCATATGTGAGTACATGTGTGTACGTTAGCATGTGTGTGTATACACATGAATGTGAGTGTATATACATGAACGTGAATATATGTACATGTGTGGACGTCTGCGCATATGTTTATGTGTGTGTATGTATATGACAAGTAATATAGCTTGAGATGTGAATGCGTGTTTATGTGTGAGATTAGAATAGGCTCGCGCACTTTCCTTAGCCCCCAAGGAACTCTAATTGCTTCCGTTCCGGATGAGAAAAACTCTTACTTTTTCCAGCCAGACGCCAAAGAGAGCGGACCTATTTCCTCTCTCTCTCTCTGCCTACTCCAATATCGACGATTCCCACTCTTTTTTTTTTTTTTTTTTATTCAATTTTCACCCCAAACAAGGCACAGTGCCACTTTGAAGCAGGGGGCTACTATCAGGGACTTAATTAGCGGGGTCATTATGAAGGAGATGAGTAGAAAGATGTTTGTTAACATTACACTTGAACTTCTGCATGTCATTGCAGTTGGGAAAGCAGAATCCCGGAAGGGAGTTCCAAAGACCCGCAGTTCTGGGGAAGAAACTATTAGAGTAAAAGGCTTTCTTGCACCTAGGGATCTCTACTGTAAAGGGATGAGACTTAGTAGCTTGTCGGGTTTGTCGGAGGTAGTTACGTCGGGGAGGTACAAGTGTTTGCAGTTCGTCAGAGCATTCACCATTGAAGTATTTGTAGAACAGGCAGAGGGATGCAACATCTCGTCGATGGGACAGAGGCTGAAGCCTAGATGACAGTTCAGGACCTATCAGGTTGGCGACTCTCTTTTGAACCCTGTCCAGGAGCGAGAGACAAGAAGCAGATGCACCAGCCCAGATGTGACAATAGTACTCCATACATGGGCGAATGGTTGCCTTATAGAGGTATAGGATACTGTCAGGCGTAAGTAGTTTTCTAGCACGGTAGAGGGAGCCAACCTTCCTTGCAGCAGCCTTGGCAATGCTCTCAATGTATCTATTCCAGTTCATATTCCCTGTAAACGTTAGGCCGAGGAGTTTAAAAGAAGTACTTTCAGGTAATGTGTTCTTGGCCATTGCTATTGGTGGTAGAGAAGGTTTCTTGTAATTATTGAAGGAAACAAGCTTTGTCTTGACAGCATTAAATGTGTCCCTCCATTTTTGTCCCCATTCCACTGCAGATTGGAGGTCATCCTCTAGTGTTTCTGTTATTTCATTAGATATGTGTTCATTTGTTTTCCCCTCATGCCTGTTATAGAGAGTGGTGTCATCAGGAAATATACCCATCTCAGAAACAATTTTATCAGGGAGGTCATTTATGAATATCAGGAATAATAAAGGTCCAAGGATAGACCCCTGAGGTATTCCCGCATTTATATCATATTGTTTAGATGTACAACCGTTGAGGACAACCTGGATTTAATTACATTATATTCTTCCAGTGATACCGTATGATCTAATTTTCTTCAGAAGACCATCATGCCACAAGCCTTAGATATATCGAACACTACCGCTCTACCCTCGCCTGTTTTGTCCAGTGAACGGTATATACATTCAGAGATTACAGTTAGGATATTTGCTGTGGAACGGGCTTGCCTAAATCCATATTGATTGTCGGTCAGGAGTTTAGCAGCTGTAAGGTGATGGACTAGAGCTTGATTAATTAAGGACTCAAATATTTTGGCGAAAAGCAGGAGGAGGCTAATGGGGCGATAATTTAATGGGTCAGTTCTTTCGCCAGAATTCTTGAAAACTAGTACCCCAGAAGCGGTTTTCCAGCAGTCAGGAAAGCAAGATTCATTAAGGCATTTGTTGTAAAGTTTGGAGAGAACTGGAGCAACCTCAGTGGAGCATTTTTTTAATACCACAGCTGGGATGAGATCGGGTCCACATACTTTTGAGATGACTAGGTTTTTTATGATACCATGTGAGAAGGGAGTATTTTCAAATCATCTAATGTGACGTTTATCCACAAAGGAAATTCAGGGAGGGAGTGGTGTGCCGGGTCCAGTATAGAGTCTGAGGCAAACCGACTGGCAAGCAGGTTAGCCTTCTCAGTTGCCGTGCAAACAACCTCATGATTGTTTGGTAGTGAGGGAATCGTTGACTGCCCATTATTTACTACACTGTTGTAGATTTTCCAAAAATCACGGGTCCCTAATTTCTGTGATTCAATGCGTTTTCTGGTAGTTTCAGTGTATTCTGTCTTAGCTGTTGCTATTTCTCTCTGACAATTACTTGTAGCTTCTATATACTTCTGTCTATTTTAACTGGATTTATGTCGGTTGAATCTGTAGTATGCATGCTACCTTTGAGCAATGGTAGCTGCACAAGTAGAAGTAAACCATTGGGGAGAGTGGGGCTTGCTATAGAATTTCCGTGTGGGAACATTTGCGTCAATTGCAGTTTTGAGCTTATCGTTTGTAGTAGCACCCACCATTAAAATACTTGTAAAACAGGCAGAGGGATGCAACATTTCGTCAATGAAACAGCGATTGAAATCTAAGCTGATAGTGCAGAACCTATGAGGTTGATGACTTTCTTTAGAATCCTGTCTAAGAGTGTTTCATTAGTAGATGCACCAGCCCAAATGTGGCAACAATACTCGATACATGAGCGAATGGTGGCCTTGTAGAGGTATGGGATACTCTCAGGCATAAGTAATTTTCTAGCACAGTAGAGAGAGAGAGAGAGAGCCCACTTTCTTTACAGCACCCTTGGCAATGCCCTCGATGTATCAGTTCCAACTCATGGTTTCTCTGAATGCTAAGCCGAGGAGTTTGAATGAAGTACTTTCAGGTAATGTACTATTAGCCATGGCTATTGGTGGTTGAGCAGGTTTCTTGGAGTTATTAAACGAAAGGAGCTTAGTCTTGGCAGCATTGAATGTGACCATCCATTTTTGTCCCCATTCCACTACAGACTGGAGGTCTTCCTCTAGGGTTTCCGCCATTGCCTTAGATATGTACTCATTCGTTTTCCCAATGTGCCTGTCATAGAGTGTGGTGTTATCAGCAAATATACCGATCCCAGAGACAATTTTATCAGGGATGTCATTTATGAATATCAGGAATAATAAAGGTCCAAGAATCGACCCCTGAGATACACCCGAATTTATATCATATTGTTTAGATGTACAACCATTGAGGACAACCTGGATTCTTCTCTTATTTAAGAAGGATTTTACTATGTTTAGTATTCGTCCAGTAATACCATAGGATCTGATTTTCATGAGAAGACTGTAAAATGTTTTTGACTCCTAGGTAGTTATTTATTTGCTGCCCACCACAGCAAAATGTGGCCCAAGGTCGGAATGTGGAGAACAGGCGAGCTCCCTTAAAGAAGGGGCACTCTCGCTTCAACAAAAATTGCATTCCCCGGTAGGAGCGCCTCAAGCGACAAGCAATTAACTTGCCCCACCGGAAAGCCCAGTGGCAAGGCCTGGGAGGGCGGACCTCTTTATAGTGTGGAAATTTGTTCTGACTTAATTACGAAAGATGTCTCTTAAGTAGCCTCCATTCTCGGCTTTGCAACGTCGAGCTCTAAGCTATTCTTTATGACAGTTCTTAACATTGGAAGTTGTAGGAAAAGAATTTCCTGCATATGTTTACCTTAACTGTTGGATGCTTCGAGGCTTATTTGCATACACTTTGTCTTTAAGATATTCCCAAAGGCAAAAATCTAGTTCTGTCAAATTAGATGAACGTGGAGGCCATTCAAAATCGAAATTTCAAGAGATTTTTCGATCCTGAAACATCACAGTTAACAACTGCATTGTTGCTCTAGCTGTATGTGCAGTTGCTCCATTTTGTTTGCCACCAATACCTTGATATGTTTACTATCTGAGGTTGAACAAATTCTATAGCATATCTTTTAAGAGGATATTGAACATTGAAATGGCACATATAAGATCTTTGCATTGCAACAATTGACCGTCCATTTTCAAAGTGAAATTCAATTATCCTCACTCGTTATTCTGTTGTAAACTTCTCTATACAAAAATTTTCCAAAGATTCTATTTTATAATTCTGAAAAGAGAAATTAAAATATATTAATAAAAAAAGTTATTGAATTTTTTAAATGTAAAGTGACACCCCGTATTAATTTTTTTTGACCAATTAGAATAAAGACACCCCCCCCAACACTAAAAAAAAAACCCAATTATTTTATTGGTTTATTTTTATTTGTTCATTTTCATTTTTATTTATTTATTTTTATTTTTATTTTTCTTTCCTTTTCTCAAGTCAAACCAAAATTGAATCCGAAAGGATTTTTCAATTATATCAAAAAAAGGGGGGGGGTAAAATGTTTTTGACTCCTAATGGGGGTATAGATATTTAATTGCTGCCCACCACAATAATATGTGACACAAGGCCAGAAGGTGGGGATCAAAGCAGGCTCCCCTAAAGCAAGGGCACTCCTGCAATTGCAAAAATTGCCTGAGTAACCCCATCGGCATTCCCCGGTTGGGGCGCCTCAGGCAGTAAGCAATGAACTTACTCCACTGGAAAGCCAAGTGGCAAGGCCTGAGAGGGTGGACCTCCTAGGTATTACCCAAGTGGTGTACCTTAGTCTGACAGGTGCTGGGCCCGTTCCCGGCCCCTCATCTGTCGGGCTGAGTGTCAAGTAATGGATCCTTGACGAGTACTTCTACCTTGTCTCCCTGCAGCCGGAGCTGCTAGGAGACCTTCCCCATCACGAGTAATGGGGGTATGACACCAATGATTTCGACGATCGTTTTTATAACAACCGGTTGTGGTAATCAACCAATGAAAATCTTCCAAAGTTACTATAAAAATTGTCGAATTTTGGATTCAATCAGTTCACCGTTGTCTCCGTCACGAACCGCATTTGGTTCTTAGCCACTATCTTTGTTACTGGAAATTACTCCACACTTAGTATCGAGATTGCACTCTATTCAACATAATGTCTCAACACTTAACATGCCAGACCCTGTCAAAGGCCATATAATTCCTTAATAAACGGTTACAAAAATTACTTACCTTACCACTGATCCCCTCCCCTATTGATATATCTACAGCTACTGCCCTAGCCTCCCTAGTTTTATCCAGTACATGATATATATGTTCAAAGATTACAATTCGGATATCTGTAGTAGAATGGGCATTACCTAAACCTATACTGTTGGTCGGACAGAGCACTCAACAAAAAACTTTTACCAAACACAAGAAAATTACATTTTCTACTGACCTGTATAATTTAAAAGTATAGAAACTGATTGAAAGATATATTATCTCTAAATTTGTTATTGTCACTTTTACTTGGCAAAACACGGGTAAAAAAAGATGGTGGTCGATTGTTTTGAGATGGTCGCTAATTTTAGGCTTAAAAGATATTAAAAAAAGGCTTACCCTATCATTAACCCCAAGTCTGGGGGAGGGGATCAGTCGGGTTAGGGTCAGTAATTTTTGTAACATTTTATTAAGGAATTAAATATCACCATGTGCGTTGGCCATATTGGATTTTTACTGTCTTCAAAATATAGGATATCAACAAAATTTTATATTGAAATAAAAACAACTTTAAAACAATTTCAGAACTTTAAAATTATGCAGGTCTGTATAAAAGTAGCTTTTCTTGTGTTTGGTAACAGTTAGTTATTATATGTTTTATTTTCCTCAGTTTTTTGTTCTGTTTACTATAGGACGTGTTTGCCTAAATCTGTTAACAAAATTTCATAAAGATAAAAAAATTTATTAAACCAACAAATGAATATGTTCGTTTGCATTTTGTACAAACGTAATAATCGACTTTGACAATTTTAAAGTTTGATTCTTTTTTGCATGTCTTTATGTAACAGAGCGCTGGTAAAAATATGAGCAGCAGCTGAAGGATAGCTGGCTAGAGAAAATATTAGCAGCAGCAACCATTAAAGCACATATGCAAATTAGCAAGTGTCCATGAGCTTGTGTCACAGGAAAAAGAGAGAAAAATACTCCACGTGGTCGTGCAGAGAAGGGCATGCTAGGGGTGCTCAAACACCTGCCCTTTTTATTCCTGTTTTAAAAAGTGCCCTTTTCAGAGGAATGCATTATAAGTCTGCCTCCAACCATTACTATATTTTTCCCTGTATTTTTTATTTTAATTGAACATTTTCCCTGAAAAAGTTCTCTGCGCATTACTGCTGCATCCGTTGGGCATTAGCGGAAAGACAATGTTGCATCATATGGTTCACCTCTCAACATTTGCAGATGGCTAGGTCAGTTACGTAGCTCCATCTAGTCATAACAATTTCTGATCAACCCATTTTTATTCTCAGATGGATTTGCTTTCAACTGGACCCAAGGTGCATCTGAGAAAAGTGGCGGGGGAGATTTCCTTGGCAATAGGAAAAAGAGTCATTCTTTAGTTGTCTGGTCCACAATTAAAGGCTGATTTCTTCCTGAGATTTTGTTAGTGGTTCTACATGGTTGAGGAAAGCTTCTTCTCCACTTCAGTCGTTGGTCTCTTCATCCAAATCCATCAAGGAGATGATGTTAGGGTTCATAGTGTTCATCACTGAACTTTACCATTTAGAAAATACACCCACCAAAACCTGCGCCCACCAAGACCTGCACCTACCAAAACCTGTGCCCACCAAAACCTGCACCCACCTAAACCTGCGCCCACCAAAACCTGCACCTACCAAAACCTGTGCCCACCAAAACCTGCACCCATCACAAAAACCTTTTAATCTCCCAAAACAATGGATCTTTATGAATGTCAAAATATATATTCTCGGCAATACTGTAAGTAACATGAGCATACTTTTTTGCTTTTGTAAACTTTATTATTTAGGGAGTGAGCCGCCCATCAACTCACCCCACTCCATCCCCAATCCCGAGAAAATCTTTAAAAATAAATTACATACAAAACAGAAAAGAATTCCTCCACATCAAATTTTAAGTGATACATTTTAAAAAGGATAAGT
>NC_136498.1:4499537-4557037 GCF_053919585.1 Euprymna scolopes
TTTCCTTTTTTTTTTTTTAATTTAAGTTTTTAAAATGTTTATTTACTTTTAACACACAATTTTTCCTTTTAAATTATTTCTTGTTTTTATTTTTTATTTAATATTGAATAAGAGGAGTTCCTTATTTTTTTTCGATGCATTTTTAAAAGTTTACTCATGCACTTTGCAAGAAGCTCTCATTAATTATCGACAGATCTGGCTTGCTTGTACCTAATGTATGACATTATCTTTCAGCGGTTAGGCCTGCTTTATAGCTGTCGTGGTTCTATGCCATAGCTCAATTAGGGAGGAGGAGGTGACAAGCTTACTCTAACTTGGACTACTAATTTTGCCAAGCTTACTCTAGCTTGGACTACTACTGCTACTATAACTACTACTACTACTACTACTACTGAGAATTGTTCTGAGCCAAACACTAAACTGCCCTTATCACATATCAGCATGTATTTGGCCCCCTTACCCACTCACAATCTATAAAGCATCTTTTCACAAAAGCTGTTTGTACAAAACGAGAATACATCCTCGACAATCAGTCCAATAAATTAGCAGCTATTTTGAAATTAGTGACCTTTATTCTGTCTGGCTGAAGTATGGCGCTGTACAGTTCTAAGAGGTCCAAACTCCTAGGCTTTTCCTTCTTTTGCCTTGAAAAGGAGTTTATTGCTAATCGTTTGAGGTGCTCCTATTGGGAAATGCTGGCGGATCTGTTCAGGCATTTTGGAGTCAGAGGGTAAATCCCAGTGTGTACTGGCTTTCCAACTTCCTTCCTTTTTGACTTTGTATCATATTTTCCTGTGGTTGGAAGAGAAGGATAAGTACTAGTACGTATGGTTCGGATTATTCTGACTGTTCTTATCTTGCATAACATTTAGCTTGATGTAATCTCTGACCTTCTTCAACTGTATCTTGTCAAACTCGGGAATAATTTTATCAAGTACTTTATGCACTACATCATGTGACATGGTCGATAAAGTACTTGGATTGCAATGGAGCATTACTTGGGACCTCTATCCAGTTGTGGCTGACGGAATAAGAGCATGCTGCTTCCATGGATTAAATTTGAAATTATGTGCAGTTTTCGAGTTTGAAAGAAAGATGTGCCAATTCAACATTCAACACATCGACCAAAGTGTTGTTATAATAACTCAGGATGAGAATCCGCATCTAAAAAATTCAAAAACATGTGTGTGTGTGTATGCGTGTGTGTGTGTGTGTGTGTGTATGCGTGTGTGTGTGTGTGTGTGTGTATGCGTGTGTGTGTATGCGTGTGTGTGTATGTGTGTGTGTATGTGTGTGTGTATGCATGCGTGTGTGTATGTGTGTGTGTTTGTGTGTGTGTGTGTATGCGTGTGTGTGTGTATGCATGTGTGTGTGTGTATGTGTGTGTGTTTGTGTGTGTGTGTATGCGTGTGTGTGTGTGTGTGCGTGTGTGTGTCCATGTATCTAAACTGCAGTTCCTTCTTTATATAGATTTCATTAAAGGGTTGAGATGTCTGCTCCCCTCTCCACCCAGTTGGCCCATATATAAGCGGCCTTATTAACATTTTTGGCATAGACATAAATTGACATTTATCAATCAGCTAAATTAAATGTCAGAATTTTTTCAGCGTGAAAAAAGAAAAATTATCATAAAGAGAAAAAACACAATAAATTGTTGTTACTCTTGTAATGAGGTGATGGGAGAAGGGCAATTTATGCAAGAGTAATTAATATTAACAAGTGTTAGTGAGTTTGTACTCTCCCTCTGTTTTTATATGTAAATGATTGTAGCACAATAGTTTATGAGATGTAAGTCCACTGACATCCCAGAATTTATCAAAAAGTGCTCAATGACAGGCAGAGAGCTATTATAGTATATTTATTTATATAAACATTATTGGCTACATATGTGCATACATGTTTCTGCTGCGATTTCTTTGTATAAAATAATTGCTATTTGAAATCTGGCCTGATGATACTGTGTTTCTACGGAAATGCAGTAGAAACAGGCATGCACATATGTAGTCAATTATATTTGCATAAATAAGCATTAGCATTATATATATATATATATATATATATATATATATATATATATATATATATATATATATTGAATGAAATACTGAAATGCCGTAGGATGACAAATTATATAATACTGTAAACATAATGTCCAACTAAATATTGGTATCAATAATTATAAGACATCCCAAGCAGATAAATAAAGCTCAATATGTGAGATAAAGCAATAATATATATATGGAAATATTGAATTAAATTATGTAGAATTACAACAAAATTTGTTGTTTGACAAAGATATACAAATAATTATTAAAGTTTTTCCTTAATTCATGGATTTTCAATGAATTGCTCATCTTATTAGTAAAATAAATGTGAGTAATAAATTAATAATAATTAATAGCAAAATTTATAATTACCAATATTTTCTTGGAAAATCCATGGATTAAGAAAAGATTTTAATAATTATTTGCATATCCTTGTCAAACAATGAATTTGTTGTAATTCTACATAATTTAATTCAGAATTCCCATTATATATATATATATATATATATATATATATATATATATATATATATATATATATATAGCTTAATGTGTAGGAGGAAAAGAGAGAGTTCAATTCCACAAGAGGAGACTTATCCGGATAATGCCAAGCTCAACAATTATTCTTGGAGCTTATACAATAGGACAACAAGAGTATGAAATGAAGTCACAAAACTATAAATCAATAAAGCTTCCCCCAGCATTCTATAATTCCTCTTAATCTTTTTCGTCCCTAATGGACCCTACACTGGATGCCACATCTTCCCCATGCTACCTAGCACCTTCTCTACTCTTCTGATCAGAAGAATTAGGCTTCGAAATTCCCTGGCGTAAAGAGTCCCTTCTATTCCCCCAAATTTTGCTTGTATTCCATTATTCAATAAATGATCCATTCTATATCTACCAATATATAGTTTTGTGACTTCATTTCATACTCTTGTTGTCCTATATATATATATATATATATATATATATATATATATATATATATATATATATACTCAAGCTGAGCATTTATTAGTTCTTAATTCTCTTCATTCTTGTGTCAATTGTTTTGTGGCCAGAAGGTAGAGGTTTAGCCAAATGGAGTCAAAAGTGGCTTCGTGGCTTGATTCAGATCTCCTGACTAGCAGGAATTGTCATTCTACACTAATGGTTGCATAAGCATGAAACATTAGTGACTGTACGTATAAAAGAAATATATATATATATATATATATATATATATATATATATATATATATATATATATATATATATATATATAAGCTTACTCAATATCTGCGAGTGTGTCACGTTTGTGTGTTCCTTATAGTAAGAAAGATTAGTGGATTTATCTAAAATCTAAAAAAGCATTTTTATGTCAAATTTATCGGCAAAGCAATGGAAGTGTTTGCTAATTGTTAAGTGCAATACTTAACACTTCAAATATATATATAACTATTTTAATGAAGTTTATATCATCTATATAAAATTATCCGGAGAAGACAATGGAAGTAGTCCCAAATCTCTCTATGTACCCCCCCCTTTCTAAGTCAGCGAATAGTACAGAACTTAAAACTGCAATGAAATTTAATCCATATACATAAGACATTCAGTTTCTTACGACCATAGTAGGGAATGAAACCAGTGGAAGGGGCAGTAGAGAAAAAAAAAAAGAACAATATAGTAAAAAAAAAAGAACAATATAGTAAAAAAAAAAAGAAGAACAATATAGTAAAAAAAAAAAGAAGAACAATATAGTGCTATGAGTATAGTGAAAAGTACATAATGGTGATCCTTATGTAATTATGATTTAATTCTGAGCAACAAATATATGTATATTGTAAACGTGGTGTCACCAGCAAATATCCCCGTCTTTAGCACAACTTTATCAAAGAAGTCGTTTATGAATATAAAGAATAATAAAGATTCAAGGATCGACCGCTGAGGCACATTCACATTAATATCATGTTATTTAGACATATGGTCATAGAAGATAGACTTTTCTTGTGTCTAAAAAGAGTCTGATTATATCAAGTATTCATTCAGAAATACCATATGATGTAATTTTTATAAGAAGCCATTCATGTCAGACGTTGTTAAAGGCTTTTTTTTTTTTAGATATATCAAAGATTACCGCCATAACTTCCTCTCCGTTATCCAATGCATAGTATATGCGTTTAGAGATGATGGTTAAGATATCTGCAGTAGAATGGGCTTGCCTAAATCCAGAAGTTTAGCATGTATAAAGTGGTAGACTAGCGCTTAATTGATTAATGACTCCATTTAAAGAAAAGAGGTAGAGGAGACTAAGTAAGCAAGTTTGTTCACCAACATTCTTGTATACTTGTATAACAGAAGAAATTTTTCAGCTATCAGGGAAGCAGATCTTGTCAAGGCATTTGATGAAGAGTTTGGAGGGGGCCTTGGCTAGCTCAGCAGAGCATTACTTAGAGGTGTATACATATATGTTTATCTTCTTTTATCGCTGGTTGGTGTCAGATTTTTGCATCAAGATGAGATTCTGATGAATGCTAAAAATCAAATGGCTTGAATTACTACCCTTTTTTTTGCTTCATTGAAATTAATTCTCTTGGTTACACCCAAAAGCAAGTAAGTTTTCACATGAATCTGTTAACTCAGAATATTTCCCACCAATAAAAATAGTTTCAAACTTCAAAAGTAACAATCCTGTGTCAGATTAACAAGTTGATGTGAACTGAGAAATTCCTATAAAAACATTAGTATGATGAACTGAAATCAGACTTCTTCCGGGTGACACATCCACAGGCAGCATCAACAACGCCCATCTTTGAAATATCTGACTGCAGTGCCCCATGCTAAAATTTCTTTAAGTCCGCTGCTATGTCTCCAGTGAAAGCCACCCAGAAGATAAACACGTGCACCCCCTCCACACACAACCGAACTTTGAAATAAACTTTCTGATGCTTTTATCTACTTCTTATTTAAGAACTTTAAAACGTCTCAACAAGCTTTAGTCTTTCCAAATATATTTTACTGCTATATATATATCCAGTGAACACAACCACTCAGAAGGTAAACTTATGCACACATTTACACACAACGGACTTTTCTGGTGTTTTTGTCTCCTTCTTATTCAAGAACTTTAAAACTTCAACAAATTTCGGTTTTTCAAAATATATTTTACATTTGTATAAAATGGTTGACATAAATGCATTTAGTCATTAATTCATGTTATTTTATTTCCAAGTCTCCATTTTGAGTAAGCACTTGCTAACTGGTGACCCATGCATAACATTCATGGTTTTATTAATTTTTTTCATTCGCTAATTGAACTATATGGATATTAGTTATTAGTGCTGTTCTTAGCAGGAGCAGCACTACAGCTTTTTCCAAGCAACTTTTCACATCATCATTGGACATATTTAGAAAAAAAAAACAACATTTATCCAATTTTTTTTCTTTTGTAAAAATGTTCTCTGATATATTTTATTACTTTAATAAACATATTTTTTTTTTTACAAGGAGATCACCACTTATCAAGGCCCGTAAGCCACTCAGGGATAAGGGTTATTGCAAATACAGTACGTTGTACGTTAGTGTTGAGATTTAATAAAGTGTCTACTTAACGGGGCGGTTCATCAGGTATTTGTTTACGTTGGATTTGAAGACATCCAAGTTGTAATCAGGTGGGAAACAGGCAGATGGAACAGAGTTCCACAGGCATGCTGTTCTAAGAAAGAAGCTTTGTTCATGGAATCTATGTTTTGATTTAGGCACAAATAAAGAGTGAGGAAAATTTTTGACAGTGGTTTCAGCTAGACGGGTGTTTTTCGTAAAAGATTGGCGAGTGGGAACCAGAGATTGGAGCTTAAACGAGCACTTGCCATGGAAATAACGGTAAAAAAAAGACAGGCTCGCAACGTCTCTTCTGTGAGAGAGAGGTTGCAGGGAAGAGAAAAGGGCATCCCCCACTAAGCCACGAAGTCTATTTTGTACTCTGTCAAGGCAGGCTAGGCTATTTTTAGCAGCTCCTACCTAGATATGGCAGCAGTATTCCATCCTTGGACGTACTTGGCTTTTATATAGATAAAGAATTGCATCAGTAGTGAGATATCTTCTGGAGCGGTAGAAGGAACCCACCATCTTTCCAGCGACCCTGGCAACAGACTTGATGTACGTGTTCCATTTCAGATCAGGAGTAAAGGTCAAACCCAGAAGCTTGTCAAAACATGGGGCTTCTCCTAGACGAGAGCCATCCATTTCAATTGATGTCAGATGGGGATCAGAGCGTTGATGGTGTAAAGATAGGAGCTTGGTTTTAGATGCATTAAAGGTAACCAGCGACGTCTTCCCCCACTGAACTACACGCTCGAGATCAGAGGAGAGAGAATCAGAGAGAGCTTTGTCATTTACAGCCTTTGATGTGTTGCCGTAGATGGTCATGTCATCAGCATAGATGTCAATGAATGATTTAAGTATGTGTTTAGGGAGATCATTGATGTAGATCAGGAAGAGAGTTGAGCCCAGGATGGACCCCTGAGGGACTCCAGCATTAATACTGCAAGCCTCTGATTTTTGTCCATCGACCACTACTCTTATGAGCCTATTAGAGAGAAATGATTTAATGATTGAGAAAACATTTCCAGTTATACCATAGCTGGAAATCTTGTGAAGTAGGCCTTTATGCCATACCTTGTCAAAGGCCTTTGATATGTCAAGAGCAATTGCCCTAGAAAGGAAGCCTTTGTCAAGAGATTCACTAATCCTATGAGATATAACCGTTAGCACATCTGCGGTAGATCTTACAGAACGGAAACCATATTGCGTGCCACTAAGAAGGTTATTTCTGCTGAGGTGGTTGACTATTTCTCTATTTAGTATGGATTCCAGCAACTTACTCATGACACACAGGAGACTTATTGGTCTGTACTGAGAGGGAGAGGACTTATCACCTGAATTCTTAAATATAGGGCATACTGATGAGGTTTTCCAGGGTGTTGGAAAGCACTTCTCCTTAAGGCAACACTTACACAGTTTCGTAAGTATGGGAGCAAGTTCAGGTTGAAACTTTTTTAACACTATAATTGGGATGCCGTCAGGGCCAGTTTCTTTACTGGAATCAAGGTTCTTGATTAGCTTGGCGACCTCACGCACAGATATTTGTATATTACCTAGCGTGTTCTGTGTTATAGGAGGAAATATGGGGAGTTGATGGCCTTCGTCGCATAGGGTAGAATTAGCTGCAAAATTCTTTGTAAATAGTTTGGCCTTGTCTGATGCTGACGAGATTACCTCTGGTCCATTGATAATGGTTGGGATAGAACACGCACTTCTGTTCAGGATCCTATTTGTTATTTGCCAAAACTGGTGGGAACCAAGCCGCTGTTCAGCTACTTTGGATTTAACAGACTGGGCATATGCCGTTTTAGTTCGTTATCTACTTTGGTTTCATAATATCGACATCTTATATTGAAATAAATACAAGAACAAAGAAAACATTTCTATTTTGTAATTGTTCTTTTACTCTTATTCAGATTGCCACGTGCAGGGACACTCTAAGTAGCGAGATATCTGTAAGCATTACACTTTAATTTCTGCACGTTAGCACAGTCAGGGAAGCAGGAAAGAGGAAGGCATCCGAAAGTCTAGCAGTCAGAGGGAAGAAGGTATTAGAATAGAAAACTTTCTGGCATCTAGAGAGCTCTACAGTGAAGAGGTGGAATTTTGTTGCTTGTTAGATTTGTCAGAGGTATTTATATTGAAGCGGAACAAGTGTTACACGTTAATCAAAGCATATGCCATTAAAGTATTTGTTAGACAGGCATAGGAATTCAACATTGTGGCGATGAGACAGAGGTTAGATCTTTGTTGATAGTGTGAGATCTATTAGATTGAATACTTTTTTTTGAACCTGGTTTAAAAGACACCAATTAAACAAGATTCTCTAAATTTTCAATTTCCTCTGAAGACCCCTTAAGCTTTGAATTTGAGATTAAAAAAAAAATCCAGTAATGAATTTTGATCAAAATTAGACAAAGAATTCTTGACATAAGGTTTAGTATCATTATATTTTGATTTTAATCTTCGTAATGGGGGACATTAAAATGATGCAAACCTGTTCTGGCTACAGAATTATTTTTACCAGTCTTGGGACGGGTGCTCTTCTAGTATTTTTAATAAGATTTTGAGCTTCTTTTTAGTTTTTCTTGTTTACGTGAAGGGGTAATTATGTTTTATGGGAGAGAGTTAATGGACCAAAAGTCGGTGAATAATGTCTCACACACGCACAAAAAAAACTATTTGTCAAATATTCTGTATATTCTGATCCCCAAGAATGTTTTAAGTATATGCAGTTTTGAAAACCAACCGCCTACTTATAAGTAGAGACACAAAGACCTTTTTCCTTTTTTAATTTTTTCTTTTTCGTTTTTTTTTTTTCCGTTTCGTTTTCCTTTTTGTCTCTTTCCTTTAGTGCCTTATTCTTTTTTCTTTTTCCTTTTTGCTTTTTACCTTTTTCTTATTGTTCGTTTTTTCTCCATTTTATCCTTTATTTCTTTTCCTTCATTTCTTTTTCTTATTCCTTTTTTCTTTTAACTTTTTTCTTATTTTTTTCTTTTTATTTATTTTACTTTTTTGCTTTTTACTTACTTTTTTCTTTTATTTGCACACGTTATAAGGTTGGATATTTTTTTCTAATCATACAAACTGTTTGGATACTAATAATTGTACATATCACAAATCAAATTATGTATGGGAACATTAGACTAAGATGTTAACATCATAGTCTAATTGTATGTTCATAACAAAACGACCTTATAGATATACAATAACAAAAATACTTTATAGATATAAATAACAAAAATAATTTATAGATATAACATAACAAAAATAATTTATAGATATACAATAACAAAAATAATTTATAGATATACAATAACAACAATAATTTATAGATATACAATAACAAAAATAATTTAAAGATATACAATTACAAAAATAATTTACAGATATAAAATAATAAACCTAATTTACAGATATAAAATAACAAAAATAATTTATAGATATACAATAATAAAGATGATTTACAGATATACAATAACAAAAATAATTTATAGATATAAAACACCAAAAATAATGTATAGATATACAATAAAAAAAATAATTTATAGATATACAATAACAAAAATAAATTACAGATATACAATAACAAAAATAATTTATAGATATAACAATAACAAAAATAATTTACAGATATACAATAGCAAAAATAATTAATAGATATACAATAACAAATATAATTAACAGATATACAATAACAAAAATAATTTAAAGATATACAATAACAAAAATAATTACAGATATAAAATAATAAAAATAATTTATAGATATAAAATAACAAAAATAATTTATAGATATAAATAATAAAAATAATTTATAGATATACAATAACAAAAAGAATTTACAGATATACAATAAAAAATGATTTATAGATAAACAATAATACAAATAATTTATAGATATACAATAACAAAAATAATTTATAGATATACAATAACCAAAAATAATTTATAGATATACAATAACAAAAATACTTTATAGATATACAATAACAAAAATACTTTATAGATATACAATAACAAATATTATTTATAGATATACAATAACAAAAATACTTTATAGATATACAATAACAAAAATACTTTATAGATATACAATAACAAATATTATTTATAGATATACAATAACAAAAATAATTTATAGATATACAATAACAAAAATACTTTATAGATATACAATAACAAAAATAATTTATAGATATACAATAACCAAAAATAATTTATAGATATACAATAACAAAAATACTTTATAGATATACAATAACAAAAATAATTTATAGATATACAATAACAAAAATACTTTATAGATATACAATAACAAAAATACTTTATAGATATACAATAACAAATATTATTTATAGATATAAAATAACAAAAATAATGTATAGATATACAATAGCAAAAATAATTTATAGATATACAATAACAAAAATAATTTATAGATATGCAATAATAAAAATAATTTACAGATATACAATAACAAAAATAATTTACAGATATACAATAAACAAATAATTTATAAATATACACTAACAAACATAATTTATAGATATACAATAACAAAAATACTTTATAGATATACAATAACAAAAATGATTTATGGATATACAATAACAAAAATAATTTATAGATATACAATAACAAAAATAATTTACAGAATATACAATAACAAAAATAATTTATAGATATACAATAATAAAAATAATTTATAGATATACAATAACAAAAATAATTTATAGATATACAATAAAAAAAAATAGTTTATAGATATACAATAACAAAAATAATTTACAGATATACAATAACAAAAATAATTTATAGATATACAATAACAAAAATAATTTATAGATATACAATAAAAAATATAATTACAGATATACAATAACAAAAATAATTTATAGATATACAATAACAAAAATAATTTATGGATATACAATAACAAAAATAATTTATAGATATACAATAGCAAAAATAATTTATAGATATACAATAATAAAAATAATGTATAGATATACAATAAAAAATAATTTATAGATATACAATAATAAAAATAATTAACAGATATACAATAACAAAAATAATTTACAGATATACAATAACAAAAATAATTTATAGATATACAATAACAAAAATAATTTATAGATATACAATCACAAAAATAATTTATAGATATACAATTACAAAAATAATTTATAGATATACAATAACAAAAATAATTTACAGATATACAATAATAAAAATAATTTATAGATATACAATAACAAAAATAATTTATGGATATACAATAACAAAAATAATTTATAGATATACAATAAAAAATAATTAACAGATATACAATAACAAAAATAATTTATAGATATACAATAACAAAAATAATTTATAGATATACAATAGCAAAAATAATTTATAGATATACAATAATAAAAATAATGTATAGATATACAATAAAAAATAATTTATAGATATACAAAAATAAAAATAATTAATAGATATACAATAACAAAAATAATTTATAGATATACAATAACAAAAATAATTTAGAGATATACAATAATAAAAATAAACAGATATACAATAACAAAAATAATTTACAGATATACAATAACAAAAATAATTTATAGATATACAATAATAAAAATAATTTATAGGTATACAATAAAAAAAAATTACAGATATACAATAACAAAAATAATTTACAGATATACAATAACAACAATAATTTATAGATATACAATAACAAAAATAATTTACAGATATACAATAAAAAAATAATTTATAGATATACAATAATAAAAATAATTTATAGATATACAATAACAAAAATAATTTATAGATATACAATAACAAAAATAATTTACAGATATACAACAACAAAAATAATTTATAGATATACAATAACAAAAATAATTTACAGATATACAATAACAAAAATAATTTATAGATATACAATAAAAAAATAATTTATAGATATACAATAATAAAAAAAATGTATAAATATACAATAAAAAATAATTTATAGATATACAAAAATAAAAATAATTTATAGATATACAATAATAAAAATAATTTATAGATATACAATACCAAAAATAAATTATAGATATACAATAATAAAAATAATTAACAGATATACAATAACAAAAATAATTCACAGAAATACAATAACAAAAATAATTTATAGATATACAATAAAAAAATAATTTATAGATATACAAAAATAAAAATAATTTATAGATATACAATAACAAAAATAATTTATAGATATACAATAGCAAAAATAATTTATAGATATACAATCATAAAAATAATGTATAGATATACAATAAAAAATAATTTATAGATATACAATAATAAAAATAATTAACAGATATACAATAACAAAAATAATTTACAGATATACAATAACAAAAATAATTTATAGATATACAATAAAAAATAATTAACAGATATACAATAACAAAAATAATTTATAGATATACAATCACAAAAATAATTTATAGATATACAATAGCAAAAATAATTTATAGATATACAATAATAAAAATAATGTATAGATATACAATAAAAAATAATTTATAGATATACAAAAATAAAAATAATTAATAGATATACAATAACAAAAATAATTTATAGATATACAAAAATAAAAATAATTAATAGATATACAATAACAAAAATAATTTATAGATATACAATAACAAAAATAATTTAGAGATATACAATAATAAAAATAAACAGATATACAATAACAAAAATAATTTACAGATATACAATAACAAAAATAATTTATAGATATACAATAATAAAAATAATTTATAGGTATACAATAAAAAAAATTTACAGATATACAATAACAAAAATAATTTACAGATATACAATCACAAAAATAATTTACAGATATACAATAAAAAAAATACTTTATAGATATACAATAACAAAAATAATTTATAGATATACAATAACAAAAATACTTTATAGATATACAATCACAAAAATAATTCATAGATATACAATAACAAAAATAATTTATAGATATACAATAAAAAAATACTTTATAGATATACAATCACAAAAATAATTCATAGATATAAAATAATAAAAATAATTAACAGATATACAATCACAAAAATAATTTACAGATATACAATAACAAAAATAATTTATAGATATACAATAATAAACATAATTTATAGATATACAATAACAAAAATAATTTATAGATATACAATCATAAAAATAATTTATAGATATACAATACCAAAAATAAATTATAGATATACAATAAAAAAAAATACTTTACAGATATACAATAACAAAAATAATTTACAGATATACAATAAAAAAATACTTTATAGATATACAATAACAAAAATAATTTATAGATATACAATAACAAAAATAATTTATAGATATACAATAACAAAAATAATTTATAGATATACAATAAAAAAATACTTTATAGATATACAATAACAGAAATTATTTACAGATATACAATAAAAAATACTTTATAGATATACAATAACAAAAATAATTTATAGATATACAATCACAAAAATACTTTATAGATATACAATAACAAAAATAATTCATAGATATACAATAACAAAAATAATTTATAGATATACAATAAAAAAATACTTTATAGATATACAATAACAAAAATAATTTATAGATATACAATAATAAAAATAATTTATGGATATACAATAACAAAAATACTTTATAGATATACAATAAAAAAAATAATTTATAGATATACAATAACAAAAATAATTTATAGATATACAATAAAAAAAATACTTTATAGATATACAATAACAAAAATAATTTATAGATATAAAATAACAAAAATACTTTATAGATATAAAATAACAAAAATCATTAATGGATATACAATAACAAAAATAATTTATAGATATACAATAACAAAAATAATTTATAGATATACAATAATAAAAGTAATTTAGAGATGTACAATAACAAAAATTATTTATAGATATACAATCATAAAAATAATTTATAGATATACAATAACAAAAATTATTTACAGATATAAAATAATAAAAATAATTTATAGATATAAAATAACAAAAATAATTTATAGATATAAAATAACAAAAATAATTTATAGATATAAAATAACAAAAACATATTATGGATATACAATAACAAAAATAATTTATAGATATACAATAACAAAAATAATTTATAGATATACAATAACAAAAGATAATTTACAGATATATAATAACAAAAATAATTTATAGATATACAATAATAAAAATTATTTATAGATATACAATAACAAAAATAATTTATAGATATACAATAACAAAAATAATTTATAGATATACAATAACAAAAATAATTTACAGATATACAATAACAAAAATTATGTACAGATATACAATAACAAAAATAATTTATAGATATAAAATAACAAAAATAATTTATAGATATACAATAATAAAAATAATGTATAGATATATAGGAAGCTCAACACTATTAAGAGGAGCAATCTATATATCTATACAAGTGTGTGTGTGTGTGCGCGTGTGTGTGCGCGTGTGTGTGCCTGTCTGTGTACATTTCCCTACGCAATAATTCTGTCAATTTTTAGTCTACAGACTCGAAATTGGATATACAGGGTATTGAGTTTTGGGAAAATCTTTGTAATCCGTTTTCGGCCAGAAATTTGGCTGTTAAGGGGTCAAAGTTCAACGATTTGACCTTTGAGAACTCTACCAAACTCCCCCGCCAATTTTAGGTCTAAAGCCGTTTTTTACATGGGGATGTTGGGGGTGTCTATTCCAAACGCTGTTCTCAAGATGGGGAGGTTGATGGCATCTATTTCAAAAGTCGTTCTTAATATCGGGAGTTTGGGATGTCTATTCCAACCTCTAATCTGTAGTGGAAAGGGGACAAAAATGGATGGTCACATTCAATGCTGCCAAGACTAAGCTTGTTTCCTTCAATAACTACAAGAAACCTTTTCTACCACCAATAACAATGGCCAAGAACACATTGCCTGGAAGTACTTCCTTTAAACTCCTCTGTCTAACCTTTACAGGAAACATGAACTGGAATATATACATTGAGATCATTGCCAAGGCTGCTGCAAGGAAGGTTGGCTCCCTCTACCGTGCTAGAAAATTACTTATGCCTGAAAGTATCCTGTATCTCTATAAGGCCACCATTCGCCCATGTATGGAGTATTGTTGTCACATTTGGGTTGGTGCATCTGCTACTTGTCTCTCGCCCCAGGACAGGGTTCAAAAGAGAGTCGCCAACCTGATAGGTCCTGAACTGTCATCTAGGCTTCAGCCTCTGTCCCATCGAGGAAATGTGTCATCCCTCTGCCTGTTCTACAAATACTTTAATGGTGGCTGCTCTGACGAACTGTAAGCACTTGTACCTCCTAGACGTGACTACCCCCGACAAACCCGACAAGCAACTAAGTCCCACTCCTTTACAGTAGAGATCCCTAGGTGTAAGAAATCCTTTTACTCCAATAGTTTTTTCCCCAGAACTGCAAGTCTTTGGAACTCCCTTCCGGGATACTACTTTCCTAACTGTACTGATATGCAGAAGTTCAAGTGTAATGTGAACAAACATCTTTCTACTCATCTTCCTTCATAACGCCCGTGCAAATTGTCCCCGATAGTAGCCCCCTACTTCAAAGTGGCACTTTCCTTGTTTGGGGTGAAGATTGAATAATAAAAAAAAATTAAATTAAAAGAATTACTATACTCAAAGAAGTGAAGTGAAAAAAGTTGTAATTGTTTTGTTTTACACATTATATTAAGACGACATAAAACTGAAATTAAATTTAATACTATTGACATAAAACTGAAATTTAATTTAATACTATTGACATAAAACTGGAATTTAATTTAATACTATTGACATAAAACAGGAATTTAATTTAATACTATTCACATAAAGCTGAAATTTAATTTAATACTATTGACATAAAACTGGAATTTAATTTAATACTATTGACATAAAACTGGAATTTAATTTAATACTATTGACATAAAACTGGAATTTAATTTAATACTATTGACATAAAACTGAAATTTAATTTAATACTATTGACATAAAACTGGAATTTAATTTAATACTATTGACATAAAGCTGAAATTTAATTTAATACTATTGACATAAAACTGGAATTTAATTTAATACTATTGACATAAAATTGGAATTTCATTTAATACTATTGACATAAAACTGGAATTTCATTTAATACTATTGACATAAAACTGAAATTTAATTTAATACTATTGACATAAAACTGGAATTTAATTTAATACTATTGACATAAAACTGAAATTTAATTTAATACTATTGACATAAAACTGGAATTTAATTTAATACTATTGACATAAAACTGGAATTTAATTTAATACTATTGGCATAAAACTGGAATTTAATTTAATACTATTGACATAAAACTGGAATTTAATTTAATACTATTGACATAAAACTGGAATTTAATTTAATACTATTGACATAAAACTGGAATTTAATTTAATACTATTGACATAAAACTGGAATTTAGTTTAATACTATTGACATAAAACTGGAATTTAATTTAATACTATTGACATAAAACTGGAATTTAATTTAATACTATTGACATAAAACTGAAATTTAATGTAATACTATTGGCATAAAACTGGAATTTAATTTAATACTATTGACATAAAACTGAAATTTAATTTAATACTATTGGTAGGAGAGTTGAAAAGAAGAGGAAGACTTGAACAACAAACGGAAACAGCTAAGGACTACAACCACTGATTTTGATCACTAAACAGTCCATATACAGTGAGAATCACTAAACTTCTGTTTTTACTTTCCATCATCATTCTAATTATTGTAATTGTATTAATTCATACTGATTTACGCATTTCCTTAATTGCTTTTTTTAAATTCAAACAGTACCTGCATGTTATCGCCCCTACTTTTAATGCATCTAAAACCAAGCTTCTATCTTTACATCATCAACACTCTGTTGCCCAGCTGCCATCAATCAGTGAAAACCAGATTATTTCATTTCGGCCACGGCCACCAATATCTGCAATTGTTCAGCGATGGCAGTTGCCACCAACAACAACCATAGTTTACTTTTTTGTAAGGAGTGTGGGAGGGCAGGCTTCCACTGGGCAACGCCAGTTAACGGGTCCTGCTAGTTTATAATACACTAGACAATTTATTATTATTCATGACTACAGGGTGGAATGATAAAATTCTTGCCCTAAAGATACAATATTACAGCTTTAAGTTAAAACTTTTATTGAAAAAATTATTTCAGGTGACTTGATTATGTTGTAGAGCTGACATCTATTCAATGTAAAGGCATTATTAACCAATACTTTTTCTTATATTTAAAACGAGAGAAAAAAAAGTCTCCCATGAAATTGAACATTCCCCAAATTATATCTGCATATTATCTGAACTCAAAAACATGCGGCTTTTTTTTTCTTCTAAAAGTATGAATTACTTCTAGCTAGTCTAAACTTAATGTGTAATCCTAAAGGTATTACTTCTTAACCAGATTGTTAAACAAGTTAAAAATAGCCAGACTTTCCAATTTGATAAAAGTTCCATTATAGCATATTTATTATGCGGTGGAGCTGGAATGCTCGAACATTCTGGCATGAGGTAGATAAAGGCAAAAAGTATCCATGCATTAATATGGGATAGGACACTATCTTCAAGTACTATCCTAAGCTGGGGATGGGGCAAAGGACTTATACTAAGTAGATATTAATAAGTACTTCTCACCTTTTTTTTAAATGGAGAGTAGATAATGCATGTGGATGTGTTATCGGCAGCTCCAGTAACTCTCCCTTCTCCTTTTTTGTCCTTCAGTCCTCATTTCCAATGAGTGATTTTTCTGACAAAAGCTGTTTTCCAAGTCGGTAGTACTTTGTGAACAGTAGCCTGAGATGTCGGAAAATTTCTGTTTCTATGTCTATCCTTGTGGTCATGTCACTAGTAAGGGTGCTGGAGGTAAACGTTTCATCTGGGCTGACGTTAATCGCCTGATAGTCAGGGACCCGAACCTTGGATTAACCACTAAGGAGGCTGTCTTATCAGCAGGTGCAAAGTACCGGGGCTGCTGTATTGCCATTTGGTGAATGGATTCTGGACCATACAGTAGTTTCTGGTAGGGCCTCTTGATGCCATACTAGTTGGTAATTGTTACGGCTTTACCTTATCATGTGCCACACAAAAAAAAAAATTCTTATTTTTTTCTCTCTTACTTTCCCTCTCTGTCCTGCTCCAACCAAGTCTACTGACCTACTCCACAAATCCCAAAACGTCAACATGACAAATCTAAAAAAACAAAAAAAACATGAATAAACCTAGAACCCCATCCTCCAACGTAGACCCCTACTACCAGGTCTCCTTCTTCCAGAGGTTGAAACACAATTACAGGAGACGAAATTGGACATACTCTTTCTAAGTGAAACTGGCATAGGGCCAACCACTTCCCTAGACGAATGCATAATTAAAGGATACTCTAACTTAACATCTATATCTGACCCCCAAGATCGCCATGGGCATGGAATATGTGCCTACATCAAAGATGGCTTTCCACGTGGTAGGGATATCTCCATAGAAGACCCTAATTTACCTTATATGTGCTTCCAGGTTGCACTAGCTTACACCACTGCATTTATATTTGCCCTCTATCGCCCCCACAACAGTGGGTTTACTATCTTTAAGAGCATATCTGAGAAATTGACAGCATCCTGTCTGCTCATCCCTTGGCTAACATTCACATTTGCGATGATTCAATGTCCATAATGTGGAATAGCTGACCCACTCAAATAAAACCGATGACAAGGGGAGGTTCTGTTATGATTTTGCCACTGCCTATGACCTCACTCAGATGGTTCACGAACCCACTCGTGTGCCCAATACTACTGATCAGTATGCAAGCCTTTTAGACCTTTTCCTCACAACTTCCCCTGAGCTATGTTCATGTTCCTTTCTGTCTCCTCTGGGATCCTCTGACCACTCTGTTGTAGCAGTTAAGATAAAAATGAAACGTAATAAGTCTTCAGATGTACCTCTCCACCGTACTGTATACCGATACTCTATGGCTGACTGGGATAGCTTCCGTACATTCATATCTGACCTACCTCTACATTCAATGTTTAAAAAGGATGTGTCCTCTATAGTATCAGACCTGACCGAATGGTTAATTATAAGCATAGACCAATTCATACCATCCAAAAAATTCCAACAAAAACATAACAGTCAGCCATGGTTCTCCCCTGAATGTGCTGCTGCCATCGCGCACAGAAATCACTTTTTCCATAGCTACCAACGTAATAGATGTACTGAGACTAAAGCCGCTTTCAGGACTGCCAGCAACCACTGTAAAAGAGTAATAAAAAATGCAAGAGAACTATATGCTCAGTCTGTTAAATCGAAAGTAGCTGAGCAGCGGCTTGGTTCCCACCAGTTCTGGCAAATAGCAAACAGGATCTTGAACAGATGTGTGCGTTCTATCTCAACTATCATCAATGGACCTGAGGTCATCTCGTCAGCATCAGACAAGGCCAGACTATTTGCCAAGAACTTTGCAGCTAATTCTACCCTATGCGACGAAGACCATCAACTCCCCGTATTTCCTCCTATAACAGACAACATGCTATGCAACATACAAATATCTGTGTGCGAGCTCGCCAAGCTAATCAAGAACCTTGATTCCAGTAAAGCAACTGGCCCTGACGGCATTCCAGTTATAGTGCTGAAAAAGCTCCAACCAGAACTTGCCCCCATACTTACAAAACTGTGTAAGCGTTGCCTTAAGGAGAAGTGCTTTCCAACACCCTGGAAAACCTCATCAGTATGTCCTGTATTTAAGAATTCAGGTGATAAATCATCTCCCTCTCAGTACAGATCAATAAGTCTCCTGTGTGTCATGAGTAAGTTGCTGGAATACATATTAAATAAAGAAGTAGTCAACCACCTCAGCAGAAACAACCTTATTAGTGACATGCAATATGGTTTCTGCTCTCCAAGATCTACAGCAGATGTGCTAACGGTTATATCTTTTTTTTTTTTTTTTTTACACAGTGATCACCACTTATCAAGGCCCGGAAGCCACTCAGGGATAAGGGTTATTGCAAGTACATTACGTTAGTGTGGAGATTTGATGAAGTGTTTACTTAAGGGGGCGGTTCATTAGGAATTTGTTAACGTTGGACTTGAACACATCCAAGTTGTAGTCCGGTGGGAAGCAGGCAGACGGAACATAGGATTAGTGAATCTCTTGACAAAGGCTTCCTTTCCAGGGCAATTGCTCTCGACATATCAAAGGCCTTCGATAAGGTATGGCATAAGGGCCTGCTTCACAAGATTTCTAGCTACGGTATAACTGGAAATGTTTTCTCAACCATTAAATCATTTCTCTTCGATAGGTTCATAAGCGTAGTGGTTGAAATCAGAGGCCCACAGTATTAATGCTGGAGTCCCTCAGGGGTCAATCCTGGGCCCAACTCTCTTCCTGAGCTACACAAATGATCTCTCAAACCACATACTTAAATCATTCTCTCTCCTCTGATCTTGAGTGCGTGGTACAATGGGGGAAGAGGTAGCTGGTCACTTTTACTGCGTCTATAACCAAGATTCTATCTTTACATCATCAACGCTCTGATCCCCATCTGGCATCAATTGAAATGGATGACTCTCGTCTTGGGGAGGCTTCATGTTTTGACAAGCTTCTGGGTTTGATCATTACTCCTGATCTGAAATGTAACACATACATTAGGTCTGTTGCCAAGGACCCTGAGAAAATGGTGGGATCCTCCTACCGCTCCAGAAGATATCTCACTACTGATGCAATTCTCTATCTGTATAAAAGCCAAGTACGTCCAAGGGTGGATGGTTGGTTGGTTGTTTTTGTTTTACAGCATATCAACCTTTTTCAGGTTATTTAATGCTGAATATAGTTATTTTGAGGAACGATTTTTAATGGAGTATATATTTTTTTTACGTCAGATTCTATTTAACCCATAGTTGGAACCTTAACAGGTACTACCACTCCGGGTCAGAGTGGACCTGGGAGCAATGACAATTAAAGGGTGGCTTCACACTCCCCAAAGCCCGCAAGGTGGGGCCTCACCATCGGATATAGTTTTAGGTCATATCTAGGACCTCCAAGGATGGAGTACTGCTGCCACATCTGGGCAGGAGCTGCTAAACCTAGCCTGCCTTGACAGAGTACAAAATAGACTCAGTGGCTTAGTGGGGGATGCCCTTTCTCTTCCCTGCAGCCTCTCTCCCACAGAAGAGATGTTGCGAGCCTGTCTTGGTTTTATCGTTATTTCCATGGCAAGTGCTCGTCTGAGCTCCAATCTCTCGTCCCCACTCGTCAATCTTTTATGAGAAACACCCGTCTGGCTGAAACTACTGTCAATAATTTTCCCCACTCTTTATCTGTGCCTAAATCCAAATGTAGATTCCATGAGCAGAGCTTCTTTCTCAGAAGTGCATGACTGTGGAACTCTCTTCCGTTTACCTGTTTCCCACCTGACTACAACTTGGATGTCTTCAAGTCCAACATAAACAAATTCCTGACAAACCGCTCCCTTAAGTAAGACACTCCATCAAATCTCCAATACTAATGATTACTACAATACTATCTCATTGATTACTGTACACGCAATGACCCTTATCCCTGAGTGGCCTCCGGGCCTTGATAAGTGGTGACCCCCATGTAAAAAAAGAAAAAAATAAGGGTGCTGGCAATGGTCCTGTTATCATAACTTGGATCAGTAGAGAGCATGATTCGTACAGCAGCACAACTCTCAATCCTGTGCGTGAGACATGATAGAAGGATCCTATCACTCTTGGTCAACTTGTAGATGGTCTGCAACAAAAAAGAAAACCGATTTTTATTAAACAGAAATGGAATCATGTCGTCTTTTCTAGGGAGACAGTTTTATCATTCCACCCTGTAAATTAAAAAAACATATCTCTTTGTATAATTTGCCATGATATTATTGATACGAATAAAAGTAAAAGTATTTATGAAAAAAATATACATTGATATACATATATATATATATCTTGTTTATAGATTTTTCTTCTCATTCCTTTAACAGCGCCTAATCACACACAAAAAAATGTAAGACTTCTTGGCTTTTTGGCTAAAATCTAAGTATAGTCTTAGATGTGATAGGAAAAGATTACATCCTGCCGTCCGTGGCAGAAGATGGGTCAGAATAGCGAGCCTATGTATATGAAGAGGTATCAAGTTGGAGTTTGTGTTCCCCGCCTAAGCATAGCGTGCATGGTTCCCAGATTCTGTTGGACTCCAGACCCCTTAACTGTCTAGATTAGGTTCTCAGCTAGTCGAGTAAATACCCCCCTCCATCTCCGATAGGAAACATCCAAGATGTCCACACCCCAAATTTTCTTTTTTTTGTCCTTGGTCACCCTAATAATTGATCTCATCTTGGAGGAATATCATATACAAAATATAATGACACTAAATCCATTCTCTTAAACTTAAAAGACGAAATTCTTACAGGATGCATTCATAAACGTTGATTTAGGTTCGACAAATTTAAGCCCTATAAATCATAAAATTTGCTTATTACTAATCGATTTTAAAATTTAAAATTTATAACTTAATAACTATTATTATTATAGTTTTATTTATTATTATTATTATTATTATTATTATTATTATTATTATTATCTTATTTGATATTTTACCATTATTTTCTATTTTATTTTATTATCTATTTCATTTTGAATTTATATGTTATTATTTTTATTAATATTAGTTTTATAAATATTATAGTTACTATTATAAAAAATATTATTACTTAATTACTACCAAATAGATTCATGGCATTACTATTATTGATTTTATTAATATTACTATGTTTAAGACATTATATAAAAAATAACTAATTTATAAGTAATTAGTAGTTACCTCCCTTTGAGCAATAAAAGTCTCCTTTATTTTTCTATTTGAGTATCATTTTTAAAAAATGGCAGTTATCTCCCTTTATAATTAAATTATATAAGTTAAAATCAAATATAGCGTTTCCAACGATTTTAAACTGGTAATATTACTTTATCAGCGTTTCCTTTGAAATTTGTATATATCAGCATTTCAACCATTAGTAAACTACATTTAACAATATCCCAATGAATGGATTGACGATGATACTTACGGGTTTTAAAAGCGGACAAATAAAAGGTATATATATTTTATTAGAAATATTAAAGATATCCCCTATTAACCTTACTTTTCCACCCGATTTTATTTCATCTTACTTTGTATATCAACATCAAAATAAGTAACTGTTTTTCTTTATATTTTAAAATATTTTCTAGATATATCTGCCTTACTTAAAAAATGCTAGTTTTATTTTTGGTGTCTTTAAACCCCACTCACTCTTTTTGCTGATGAGGAGACTTTGTTTCAAAAAATCAAATGATAAAATTATTGTCCAAGACTTATTGTCTGTCTCAATAAAAACATAGTTTCCGAAACGATCGTACAATTTATTGAGTTTGTTTTGAAACCAATTTTTAATTTTTATTATAAATTATCAATCATCTTACTCAATATTAAAATAGCTCTAGGATATCTATGCCTATCGAGCTTATTATATATCTACATTACAACGAGCACTGTTTTCTTTTAATTGTATTAATGCATTTACTAATACATTAAAATAAACTCTGCTCTTTCGACTGTTGTTCTAATCCCCTTAAAAAAAGGTATATATATATATATTTATAATTTAAAAAAAAAGAAAAAAGATTTGATTCGGGAATCTTAAGCAGCCCTCAGTATGTTTGCAGTATTATGGTGAATGAGAACTCTAGCTAGGATTAGCATAGATCAATCAAAGGTTCAGTAACAATGATGACTATAGACACCTCCCATCCCCAATTTTTGAGTGGCCTTGTGCCTAATATTTTGTTTTATAAAATTTCTGCAGAATAAAAATATAACTATTTTTTTTATAAATTTTTATTTTCTATTCCTTCAACAACGCCTAATCATACACAAAAGAATGCATGGCTCCTTGGCTTTTTGGCTAATATCAAAGTGTAGTATCTGTAAAATTATGATGAGTGGTAATTCTAGCTGAGTATCACAGATGGTTTTTAGTGACAAAGGATGACAAACGACACCCATTTTCCCACACTTTCGAATGTTGCTTAATTTGTTTAAAATGTCAATTTTTATATTTTCTGCAAATAAATAATTCAAAGTGTAGCATCTATTCTCCACAGCATCATCACTATTTGACACCGGAAGTTTTTATGTAATTATCTCCCTTGAAAAAGTTCGAAATACAAACATAGATACATACAAACAGAAAGTACTGCTTATTAGTGGATCAGTATCAAACGGCTGTAAGTAATGTCTGCTTGCAAATCTGTTGATTGTGTCAATCGCAGAAGTTAAGATCGATAGCAAACCTTCCACTTGATCGAACATTTCTTTTTCAAGGCAAATGGATTCAATTTCAGAAGAATGTTTGCAAATCAACTGATTTGAAAATTGCTAATGATCTCTTTCTTCTTCGGTTCTCGCCAAGAGGAATTATCTCTAATTGTTAGAGTCACACTTAAGCCAACAGGTCTTGGAATTCCGTTCAGAGATGCCAAATTCCTAATATGCTTTCCACCAGGCCCTTGTTAATGGGCGCAACTTTTGGATACATCTTCTTAAATGCGGTAACTTTTCAGTGATATAATTTTCGTTCTTACAATAAATGTAACGTGGCTGTTGCGCTTGAACCGTGTTTGTTACTGTTCAAACCTCTTTTGAACTCCACGCCATCTGGCACCGTCGAAAAAGAACAAAGAAAAATAAATAAATCCAATTCGCTTTCTTTTTTTAAAACACCAGTTGTTTATTTCTCCTCGTCTCGACGCCAACTTAAAAGTCTCTCACTGCCACATGTCCATCATCTCACTGCCACATGTCCATCATCTCACTGCCACATGGCGCGCGTTTCTCCTGCTACCCTACACACAAGTTGTTGACAACCATTTCTCATTTTCGACTTTACACGTCCATCTTCTTCAACCGCACCTTTTCTTCTCTCGATCACGTGGTGTCATTTTTTTCTGTTTTTTGTTGTGCCAGCTCGCACACTATCTAATTTGCATATGTGCTTTTTTTCAGCTACTGCTGCTAATATGGTCACAAGCCAGCTATATTACAGCTGCTGATATTTTACCACACGCTCATATGCGCGCTGTTACATAAAGCCTCCCTGATGCGAGTGAAAATAATTGAAAGGACTCTAATGGGGTTTCTCTTCAACAAGCATAGATAACACTAGTAAAAACGCTTGACTGCCACACTGATGGTCAGGTTTCAATCCCAGCTCAAAACATTTACTATGTCTAATCACAATGTGGAGCCAAACACTCATTACGTCTAATCCCATTATTATTATGTTGTGGTTGTGTGAAACTGATTGGACGACAACCTGTCTTGTTGTTGGATTGGCAGTTGGATTACTTTGAAAATTTTTTCAACAAATAGTAGCTGAATGATAAGAGATTGTATTCTTCAAATCGGATTGAAATTAAAATCTTATCATTGCAGAAATCAACTTTTTTTCCATGTAACAGTCTGTGTCCAGCGTCACCAAGGTTTCAATCTCAGCTCAACATATTAATTTGATTGTCAGGTTTCAATCTCAGCTCTAAACACTCATTACATCTAATCCCAGCCATGATGCAGCGAAACGGTTGTCTGTTTAAAACTGTACACAGGATTCCTCATGCTGAAACAGCAGTTTTTGTCTTTATTACAACAGCAGATTAATGCAGAGGGTCTCTACTTTCACGTGATGGGACACTAACTTATTATGTTGTGGTTGTGTGAAACTGATTGGACGACAACCTGTCTTGTTGTTGGATTGGCAGGAGTGAACCGTTTGAGTAGCCACCTCGTTTGTCAGATTTGACTCGCCCCCGACCTTTTCTGTGGAGCATTTCTAAAGAAAGTCTTCTCAGCATAGCTCTATAGCATCGCTGAACTTGGGAAACAAATTCTTGTGTGCCAAAATATGCTGATTAGTCTGTGAAAGATTAGCAAAATGTATTGAAGCACAGAAAGTCTTAATGTTTTAATAATCGTGTTTTATGTTGCAAACAACTTAAGGGCACCTTTGTTTCCATATTGCAGTTGCAGATTTATTCCATTGTATATACAAGATGGTAAAAACACGCCTTATTTTCTTTTTCATCTCAAATTTGGGACTGATCCTGAGCTAAAAAGCACAAATTCTGCTTGTTGAGATGCCCACTCAAGTGTCAATGAATGAATCAATCAAATTCACAAACCAGGTAAGTATAAAACCATATTTGTTGAATTCCCGTCGCGTATGTGTATATTCTATACATATATACACGTGTATGTAATGAGTGTCTTATTGAACGTGCGTCTCTTCTTCATACATGTATCTACCTGTGATCGCCTAGCTTTCGAAATGTCGCAAAACAACTTATCTGGTGTATGTGCACGTATAACGACAAATAAAGGACGTAATAAACATCTTTGTCTTTTGCCAGACAAAGGGAAGACATACCTTCAACAAAAGGGACGAATACCAATCTAGGGGTTACAACATTTGGCCAATTAGAGAACACACTTGGCCCATCTTTGATATTGTTGGACGGAAAGCTGCAACGAAAATTCTACCACGAACAACAGACCTCGGGTTTATTTCGGCAACCTTTATTCCGGAATGTTGTTCCTATCTTAGAAAGGTTAAACGCTAATACAGTCCTGTCTACATCTTAATTATCGATCTTACCCCTGTTCGGTGATATTTCGTCTGTCGACCATTTCTCGACCGCCTGTAACAGACTGATTAGTCTAACTTTCTAAGGTGTCTCTAAACTCGTTACGTCATGCATCGACGTAACCAAAATTACTTGTCTAGTTTTTTGTCACGTGTTTTTGTTTATTAAAAAAACATTCCAATCCTATTTATTAAATATCCTTCTAAGCATTTTATTGTTTTACATATTTCTGGCGTAATTATTTTTACATTAAATTTCAGTTCTATTCTAAAACATTCTTCTGTTATCAAAACACTTTATTCCATAACATAGTCACCAGTTCAAATGTCGGTCACTCACCTCGCTGCCTGGGCCATAATATAACATTTACAAAATATATATAATAATATAATATTTACAAAAAGATGCAAACAATGATCGGACGAAGAAAAACTTACGCTATTGTTACAAAAGTTGGAAACAAAATAAAATACAAAATACGTGAATTTTTTTTTCCAAAAAAACGAAAGACATGTCATTTGCTGAAACAATAGAAATTTTGTCGAAAATTTTCGATAAAAGTGACAGATTATTTTTGTGACAACGGTCATAGAAACAAGCGTCCAACGGTGGTGTATGCATATTGTAAAGTCACCGACATTCAAATTCGAAACCTGACCGATAGGAACGAAAAAATGACATATGCAAATTAAGACGCAGTCGAATTTGAGTATACAAAAAGCCAGCATTTCTTTCATTGAGGAACGATTGTTTATTGACTCGGAGTCATTCGAGCGTACGGTTAATTCGCGACGGAGTTTCTACGGAGTAAGAGGATTGTCGTTTTTTGTGTGTGCCAAAATAAGACGAATCAAACATTATTACGGATTTTGAAAGCGAATTCTCTTGCGTTGTTCCCTTTTTTTTTGGGGGGGGGGGTCTGTGCACAAAATAAAAATTCAGTTCGTATAAAAAGAAAATGTTAAATAGATTTTTAAACCTAAAAGAAAAGTACCATTTTCGATACTAGCTGTAATAAATGATGAATTAGGACGGTTGGAAAAATAACTGAATTTCAAAGTTGATTACTTTGATTTGGCGTCACTGATATATAAAAAAGAAAAACCGAAAAATCAGAATATGCGCTGACATTTCGACTTGCTTACATGATTGTTTAAAAGACCATGCACATCTCTTACAATTTCCAGAAGATAAATAATAAATTAAATCGGGGTAGTGTTTTCCAAATTGAATTTATTTGAAGCTTACCTTCAGGTTAGTCAGTGAAGAATGTTCGAAGTATCCGACAATAAACACACATAACGAATTTTAAAATTTGACCATCTTTTTTAATTTAAGGTAGCCCCAAGCCTCTTCCAGCAAATAATGAACATAATGTTAGCGGATATAAAATATGCAGTTGAATATTTGGATGATATTTTGATTAAAAAAGAAAATTAGACACAATTCAAAGTCCATATTAGATCAGTATTTCAGAATTAAAGAATACGGATTCAAGTTCAGTTCTGAAAAATGTGAATTCTTCTTAAAGAAGATAAAATATTTAGTGCAGGTTATTAACAGTAAAAGAAGAAAACCAGGACAAGGAAGGGCTGAAGCTCTTAAGAATATACCCGTCTCTGATAACGTTGCTAAACTTCAGGTTTTCTTGGGATTAATAAATAACTATAGCTTATATTTTCCAAGAGTATATGATATGAGACCACTGTTAAATAATATAATAAAAAGGGGCACAAAGTGGATATGATCTGAAGAATGCCAACAGTTGTTTAAAAAAAATAAAAAGCTGTTTGGTAATAGAACTATCATTGTCATATTTCGACCCGAAGAGAGAAATCATTGTAGCGGCAGATGCTAGTAATGAGAAACTTAGTGGCGTACTGCTTCACAAATTCGAGGATAGATCCACAAAGCTCATGCGTGTCCATGTTTTCCTTAGTGACCCTGGGGCAAAAAGGCTTGAGATGGTGTGTTGTGGTGACTCAATCATGCACAGAAGATAAACTCTTCGGAACTATATAGATTAACTGAGAGTTACAACTCTGGGTATGGTGAGTGTACTTTCGTAGCCTGCCATCTTGGCAGTACTTACTACGACAGTTGTTCATTGTGTATGCTGTTTTTTGTTTCAATATATTTTACCTTTTCGAACTCACGTGTGTCCATGTTTTCCTTAGTGACCATGGAAGGGTCACAACAATACCTATATATTCAGAACCACTAGAAGACACAGTAATAGTGGCGTTAAATCACTAAAGTGAATTGTCGAGTCTGTTATCCAATATAATTAGAGAACTTCCAGTCACACTAGAAGATATGAAAAAAAGCAGTGGAGAATAATGATTTTATTTTTAAAATGAAAAAGTCTGGTCGAAAGAGAAAAATAAAAAGGGAAATAGTGTGTTACTTTTTTCTGTATGTGATCGCAGATAGAATAGTAATGCTGGCTACTCTACAGAAGAGAGTACTCAAAGAATTCCACACAGGTCATCTGAGGATTTCACAAATAAAATCGTTAATGAGAGGTTACACATATTGGCCTAGGATAAATCAAGACATAGAAATGACAATGAAAAAATGTGGCGCGTGTGATTACTAGGGCTATGACAACAGCATATTCTTTTCCTTGTTTTGATTCTCAAGTATATATCCATTGATATCTTATATGTTTTTATGTAGAGTGATGTGGTTCTCGGTTGATTGATTGTGTCTGTGTCGGATATATACTCGAGAGTCAAAATAATGAAAAGAATATGCTGTTGTCACAGCCCTAGTGATCATGTATTGCTATACGCAGATAGAATAGTAATGCTGACTACTGTAGAAGAGAATACTCAAAGAATTCCACAATCTGAGGCAATCTGAGGATTTCACGAATGAAATCGCTAATGTGAGGTTACACGTATGGACCAGAACATTAAATTACTGGTGATAAAACGAATGATTTGTTCCAGCTTACATAAAAACAATAATAAAAAGAAAATGTCTTTTATTTGGGTTTTCATGGGTTGATTTTCTATTTTATGATTGGAATAAAATCATCATCATCATCATCATCATCATCATCATCATCATCATCATCATCACCACCACCACCACAATCACCATCATCATCAATCTAATATCCGTTTTACATGCTGGCATTGCAATCAAATAAACACAATAAAAATAAACTAAAAAAAAAATAATCAAGTTTACAATTGGGGAAACTTATTTATTTACCCTAAGAGAAGACTTCTTGGCCTTCAGGCCAAAATCAAAGTGTAGTATCTGTTCAATTTTTTATTTTCTCTCAGTGGAGGAGAAATCCTTCGTGACTGAGATAATTTTTATTTTTGTTCTTTTCGCCACATTAAAAAACGACCTTGGTATCTAAATCTGTCCCGTGAGAAAGCAAAGTAAATAGAAACTCAACGTTTGAGAGGTTGAGGAGAATCTTGATTGAAAACTCGGATATCTATATATCTTATATAGGTAGGAATCAATATCTATATATCTTATATAGGAATCAATATCTATATATCTTATATAGGAATCAATATCTATATATCTTATATATGTCAGCAAAGGGACTCTTGATTGCTGAGAACAAGCAATGAATTAAAATGAAAGGAAAAAAAGAGTAAAAAAAATGCTAATGTTTTGCGCACCATTTTGGGATTTTCAGTTCCCTAGTTTGAATTTGCGAGTTTAGTCATCAAGTTGTTTCTGGCAGCAACCCTCTCCTTTACTTCCGCCCCGTGTAGCAAGTTGCAAAGCTTTATGTGCTGTCACTGTTAATTTTGGCGGTTTCTTGAAACCAAAGGGAGACCGATTGTTTCGTTACATCTATTACTGATAGTGAAATTGATTTCAAGGTTGCATAAAAAAGAAAGTGTTTTATTTGAACTTCCATGCGTTGCCATCTTGGATTTCATCTTTATGATTGGAATAGAATAAACTCATCGTCATCGTCATCGTCATCATAAGCATCATCATCATCTTTGGTTTGACGTTCTTTTTACGTGCTGTCATGTATACAGCATAAACAAGAATTTTAATGATAGGTGCTCCAACGAACTTCAAGCTCTTGTACCCCGTCGATGTAAATACCCTCGACAACATCGACAGGCAGCAAAGTCCGCGCCTTACACAGTAGAGATTTCAAGATGACAGAAAGCCTTCTACTCTTATAGTTTCTTCCCTCACACTGCTAGACTTTGGAATTCCCTTCCGGGTTACTGTTTTCCTGACTGTACTGACATGCAGAAGTTTAAGTGTAATGCAAACATGCATCTTGCTGCTCAATTCCCTACATAGTATTCTTGCAAATTATGTCTCAGATAGTAGTCCCCTACATGAAAGTAGCACTGCGTTTTGTTTGGGGTGAAAATGCAATTAAAAAAATCTAATTGACACACCGGTTCCTGTTAGATCGCCGAAGTCAAGCCACGTTAAACCGGGTCAGTACTAAATGGGTAACCATTTGCGAATTCCAGGTGCTGTATGTGCTCTCTGCTTATTTCGGCATTGTTTCTAGTCGTCTAGCACTTCTTGCCACTGGATTTAAGCAGTGACGTTTCAGGGGAGGTGTGGTTGGGAAATATGCAGCCCTTGCCTCACAATTAGGCAGCTACCCTTACAGGGGGTATCTATTGTCTGTGGAGACTGAACGGAGGCGTCATTGTGTATTAGATGGCTTTAAGAAATTGACCCCGAAAATATCTGATGATGTCATTATTATCCCCTTTTTTTCAAGTGCATTTTTATCACGTCCTCCCATATTTTACTCTGCTTTTCCCTATGAACCAAGCTTGCTTCTTCAACTGTTCTACATCTATTAATTTAAAACCTCTTGCCCATCCTTTCAAAGTGACCATACCAACAAAGTCTACCCTTTCATCACACATCTCCTGATACTATCTAGAGTTAATCTTTCTCTGAGTTCAGGATGGTCACATAGTCCAAAGTGCTTGATTCAAAGCATTGTATTTATTTAACCAGTTCATCCTGCCTTATTAATCTATATTATATTTTTCTTAGTTTGTTTTTCTGTCTGTCCGTTCCACCTTTTCTGGGAAAGTACTGTGACGATCTGGCTGAAACTTTGTATAGACCTTTTATAGGGATTAGTAACCAAAATACTACATTTGCTCCAGAAGTTTCCTCGGAAACTATTGGGTCAATCGTACTAAAATTCTGTATGGACCGTTCTTATGAGGTGCAGCGTACTAAATATTATGGTATGTGTTCGGTGCACAGTTATATATGGATTAGTATTTGATGTAAAAATGACTACAAATTTATCCAGATTCAACTACCAATTTGGCATAAAGCACGCATTCAAAGTCAACGGGCTATAACTTTTGCCTGTTTTTAATAGGCAAAATATTTACTTATTTTATATTAGTAATTCTAATAGCGATAATTTTAATCCTAATGAATAAATTTTCGTAACTTTAATCTTGATAAAGAAACAGAAATTATTTCCGATGTCTTTAATCTTTTGGATTATGTATGAAAATCAATGGATCATTTGTTTAATCCTGAAACGGATAACATTTCTTGATTGAAATTGAGATTTGCAATAACTTTGAAATGGATTATTACTGTCAAATCTGACATTGACCTTGTTCTTGCTTTGAACAACAACCCAAGCAATAATGAAATTGATTAACAAGTTTGTTTTTAACACTATCTTCAGAAAACTTCTGCCCTCTCTAACTAGTAGAACGTTGCCAAGGAAGAGAAGTCTGTCAAGTTTATGACGTTTTTTTGGATGAGGATTGCTTATTCATATTATTTGGATTCTTTAGACTACTGTTCTCATCTCAAGCGTGATTTTCACAACGGTCGATCTAACCTCCAATCTTCTTCACGTGTATCTTGTCGAACTTGGGAATGTTTCTGTAGAACTCGGGAATTTGGATGAAATTTCGAATGGCACTCATTATTTACTTCCTGGAAATAACATGCTCTTGTACCCTCAGCCATGACTGAATAGAGGTCCAAAGTAATTCGAAATTGTATTTGTCGCTCACCCACACTAAGAATTGAACTTTCAACCTTCAGGAGAATATCACTTTTACCATTGATTTTTCCGAGTACTCTAATCACTGCGCATCAGGTTCTGTTGGCAACTAAAAAATACTGATGCAAATTATTTAGGATCTCTACCCAGTCATGGCTGATGGAACAAGAGCATGCTATCCCTATGAAGTAAATAAAGGGGTTCATTCAAAATTTTGCCCAAATTCCTGAGTTCGACAAGATACCCCTGAAGAAGGTTGGAGGTTTCATCGACCGAAACGTTGTGAAATTCACGACAGAAGTCCAATGAATCCAAATAATGCAATGATTTTTTTTTTGTTTTTAACATTAATGTTCAGAAAACTTCTACCATGACTAACTAGTAGAACATTACCAGTGTCAAGGAAGAGAAGTCTATCAGGTATGTATACACAGTGTGTGATTAGACAGCAAAGTGAAACTTGACCAATGAGGGTTGAGGACATGCGTTGCATGGAGAGAAATGATATGAGAATATGTATGCATAATGTGAATCTTAAAAACAAACTTAGATCGGATGACCTCATAGGGAGTTAAATCTGGACAGTATAAGGGTATGGGGGTAAAACAGGAGACATTAATGATATGGTCACGTTGAAATAATGGATGATAGTTTTGGGGTTAACAGATGTAGAACAGTTTAGGCAGCAGGGTCAGTTGAGAAGATTAAAGAAAACATGGGAAGAAGAGATAAAGATGAGCTTTTTTTTACCCCAAGGCGTATTGATACTTGGATGTAAGGGGTTACTATTTAGGATGATGTCTAACAAAGGATTGTGGGGAGTTGAGCACCAAAATGTCTGTTCACATTACATTTAAACTTATGCATGCTATTCGTATTATTTAGATTCATCGGACTACTGTTTCTCATCTTGAGTGTGATTTTCACAACGTTTCGATCGATGTAACCTCCGACCTTCTCCAGGTGTAGCTCATGTGAAAATGACACTCAAGATGATAAGAAGAATAGTCCGATGAATCCAAATAATATGAATAACCAATCCTCATCTTAAAAATTTAGAAACGTCATAGGACATGCTAGTAGAGTCAAGTGCTATAAGTTTATTACAGTGCATTCTATTAAAGTATTTGTAAAACAGGCACAGTAATGTAATATGGGACAGATGGTGAATCGTGACCGATAAATAAAAACTTGAGCAGAGATAGGTTGGTTTGGAAGTGAATGTTTTAGAACCATCGAACCCATGCATTCATATAAAATGGACATTAAACCGATGCTGCTGATGATTAATCATGCTAGAAAATCATCATGAAACAAAAAAAAATGCGTCTATTACAAGAATATGAACTGTTATGTTAAGAATGGCTTTCTATTTAGAAAGCTATTCTTAAATTTCACATTGACATTTCGTGTTGAAAGTCATTTTTTAGGTTTAAAATTTTTTCTTGAATTAATGAATTTCACACCTTCATTGAAACCAGTCTTCTGACAGCTGATTGGATGATCACTTCAACACCTTATGACTGCTTATATAAAATGCCAGAACATCAAGTTACTGGAAATATGAGTCATAAACTGGATATTATAAATAATAAAAAATCTCAGAGTAATGTTGAAGAATCTGTACGTGCAGCGTTTTTTCTGCGTGCACTTGTTGTTGTAAGATTCAAGTTTAGCTTACACATCTTGTGTAAGCTGAACTGTTTGCCAATGAAGTTCCTATTCTTGTCCCAACAACATCTTCCGCCCGCCACTGACAGGCAATACATCTGTAACCCTTTTGCGTAGGCAGCTTGTACTTGTTCAAGCAAATACATTTTCATACATCATTGTTCTCTTTCAGAGAAACCCTTTGACCGGCACCAACGATACACAACGCTGCTTCCAATATATGATTTATCTACCTTGGCACTTTGACAAACAGAATGAACACCTTTTTGGCAAATAGATTATAAAAGAGGGAAGCAACAAGTCTTTTAGTCACAAGAATTCCACGTTAATAGTTGAACTACTTCACTTTCTTTTTGCTTTCTCTTACCATTTTCTCTTGAAAGAATAAAATCGCCATTTTATAAAAAATTATTGGAAATATATACACCCTGCAAATAGAAATATTTTATTATGTTTCTGAATTTTTTAGATGAAGAGTGAATATTCATATTATTTGGATTTTTTCGGACTACTGTTCTTATCTTGGGTGTTATTTTCACAACATTTTAATCGATGTAACCTTCGGCCTTCTTGTCAAACTCGGGGAAGCTTTCTGTCGAATTTGGAAATCTGCACGGAATTTTGAACGGAACGTTTTATTTAATCAATCTTGCTCTCATTTCGTCAACCATGACTTGGTAGAAGTCCTAAGTAATGACTTGGTAGAAGTTCTAAGTAATGACTTGGTAGAAGTCCTAAGTAATGACTTGATAGAAGTCCTAAGTAATGACTTGGTAGAAGTCCTAAGTAATGACATGGTAGAAGTCCTAAGTAATGACTTGATAGAAGTTCTAAGTAATGACTTGGTAGAAGTCCTAAGTAATGACTTGGTAGAAGTCCTAAGTAATGACTTGATAGAAGTCCTAAGTAATGACTTGATAGAAGTTCTAAGTAATGACTTGGTAGAAGTCCTAAGTAATGACTTGGTAGAAGTCCTAAGTAATGACTTGGTAGAAGTCCTAAGTAATGACTTGGTAGAAGTTCTAAGTAATGACTTGGTAGAAGTCCTAAGTAATGACTTGGTAGAAGTCCTAAGTAATGACTTGGTAGAAGTTCTAAGTAATGACTTGGTAAAAGTTCTAAGTAATGACATGGTAGAAGTTCTAAGTAATGACTTGGTAGAAGTCCTAAGTAATGACTTGATAGAAGTCCTAAGTAATGACTTGGTAGAAGTCCTAAGTAATGACTTGGTAGAAGTCCTAAGTAATGACTTGGTAGAAGTCCTAAGTAATGACTTGGTAGAAGTCCTAAGTAATGACTTGGTAGAAGTTCTAAGTAATGACTTGGTAGAAGTCCTAAGTAATGACTTGGTAGAAGTTCTAAGTAATGACTTGGTAGAAGTTCTAAGTAATGACTTGGTAAAAGTTCTAAGTAATGACATGGTAGAAGTTCTAAGTAATGACTTGGTAGAAGTTCTAAGTAATGACTTGGTAGAAGTTCTAAGTAATAACTTGGTAGAAGTTCTAAGTAATAACTTGGTAGAAGTTCTAAGTAATGACATGGTAAAAGTTCTAAGTAATTCACAATTGTAGTTTTGATTGTCGCTTGCAACAAGAATCGAACCTTTGGACGAATGTATTTCAACTGAAATTTACCAAGCAATTTATTCACCACAATACGAGTTCTTGTGGCTATCACTCATGCAATACTTAAAAAAACAATTACGAATTACTTATGATTTTTATCGATCAAGACTGACAGAACAAGAGCATGCTAATCCTATGGATTAAATAAAGGGTTCCATTTAAAATTACTTGCAGATTTCTGAGTTTGACAAGATAACCTGAAGAAGGTCGAAGGTCACATCAACCAAAACGATAAGAATAGTGGTTCAGATAATCCAAATAATATGGATATATATTTAAATTGTTTTAGTCGACATAATTTGATTTTGAAACTATTTTAAAATAGATAAAATTTATTTACATTAGCGACATCAGATATAATTTTTAATGTGTGTGAAAGGTGATAGTTTAATGCAAACATAAAATGCCTTCATGCTTGACATCATCATGAATCGCATCTTCCGCTCGGTGCGGATTGCGAACCCATGTGATTTATTTTTCACAATTCCTTCCGATCCAGGGCAAGTTGGTTAATGGACGCCCAACTGCTAAAAGATGTCCAATCAAAAACATTTTCGCTTCACATTTTCCATGACTTTTCTCTGCTTCTTTTGCCTTCTAACCCTAAAAGCATAACTTTGATAGGCCAATGGTTGGTCGTTTGACATGGCTAAAAAGTTTAAGCGTTTTACTTTTGATTATTACATAGAAATAAGCTACTTTACTTCTATATAATTATTATTACTCACTAGGAGTTTTCACACAAGCCATCATCAAAGAATTCTCTTTGAGACTAACCTGTGGTGTTCCCTGGAGTTTGAGTGACAATAAGTCTCCCCAGATTTCCAGTACTCATCACCTCTTTCAATAACCTTTGCAAATTAGTTTGTGTTATCACAATACCATTGATTTATTGATTTATTGGTGGTAGCGACCATTGATCTTCACTGAAATTTGGGTCGCAATAAGCCTCTCCAAAATCCCCGTCCTCTTTGCACTGATCCAGTGAAGGTTTGGTTGGTGTTTTCTCTCCTCGGTCTTCCGATCTTCCTTGACGTTCCTTGATTATTTAATGTGGCGCCAGTTTATGGGGGAGTGCGGGGGAGGGGTTAACTTGCAATTATACGGTTTTAATTTTTATGATTCTATGTAGTGTTTCTTTGTGTTTTACATCTGTACCATTGTTTTACATCTGTAGCAGTTTCTATATGTCTGGCTTGCATCTGTAGCTCGTGTATTAGTCTCTGCATTCGAGTGTTTTCCTTAATATTTCAGCCGTTTTCAATATTGTTATCCATTGTATCTTTTCAACGATCCCTCTGATTCACAATGCATGGTACAGTAAATGCAGCCATAATGGCTACGTCTCTATTATTTTTACTATAGTTTGAAAGGCAAGGAGCTTTATGAACTCCTTTTTTGGAGAGTTATCTAAGGGGAAGTAACGATGAAATACTATCACATTCCTCTTCTTTCAAATGAAATTAGAAGAGAAAATAATTTTTAGTAAACAATAAAGGCGATTTGTGATTGTTCCATCTCTAAACCTTTTGGAGTGGTCTGATTATTATCTGGTTATTTCATCTATTGTATTGTTGTTGTATGTGTTTCTGTCTGGTACTCTGAGAGGTGTTTGTTTAAGAGGTGACTGCTGCCTTTGTGTGTTGTTTGTTTCTACACTGACTCTTCAGTTTTTGGTGGACTCCTGAGGAGGGTGTATCTCACGACTTTATATGGTTCTGGATAGGTCTACACTAAGGTGCAGGTGACCACTTGCTTGCTTCTTTACTTAAAACACACAGAGGTTGTTCTATGTACAATTTGGGCAGATCTTTTGTATTTCAATCATAGTAAATCTTTTGATTTGCTTACCTCTGATACAACTGCGTCATTATTTTCTCCTTGTTGCTGTTTTACTTGGTGCATTTGATATAGAAGTTAACCTCATGATGACGTGTGATATTCATAGCCGCATATGTCTTGAAATGCACTGAAACGAAATGTGAACCATTTTCACTTATAACTTTTTTCTGAAATCCTTTGTTCTCCAAATATTTGCTTTATCATTTTGATCACTTCCTGACTGGAGAACTCCTTTAACAATCTTACAAATAGGAATTTGGAATAGTAGTCCACAATGAGATGAAAGTTGAAACTTTCAGTGTGAAATAAGTCAGTTACCCCTATCTACCATGGACTTGCTGGAATCTCATGTGGTATCAAGGGTTCTGCACTCTGTGCTTTTGGTGCTGATGAAAAAGGGTGCATTGTTATACTATGTTATCTATATCTTTATTAATGTTGTGCCAAAAGACACAACTTTTTGTTTGCATTTCTCCATTCTTTTGAGGTCCATAATTTTTGTAATATCTCATGTTCTATTGATTTGGTCAATATTATTCGGTTTGATTTCAATAAAATTCCATTCAATCGTTCATTGAAATAATGATTATATGGCCTCATATTTTTATTCACCGCCCTTAACATGTCGGACCAACCTCTTAGAATAACATTTCTTATTTCATACATTGTTGGATCCTCATTTGTTGCTTGACATAACTGAGTTTTTGGTTTGAAAACTGAACAAAATTCCCTCTCAGATCCAAGTCAATGGATTCTTTAACTTTCTTATTAGGTAACCCTAACCCTAACCCTAACCCTAACCTTAAGAATCTATCCAATAAAGCCATATCTTTTCCAGGCGATAAACAATCGCCATATCATATTCTTATAAACAATCGCCATATCATATTCTTATAAACAATCGCCATATCATATTCTTATAAACAATCGCCATATCATATTCTTATAAACAATCGCCATATCATATTCTTATAAACAATCGCCATATCATATTCTTATAAACAATCGCCATATCATATTCTTATAAACAATCGCCATATCATATTCTTATAAACAATCGCCATATCATATTCTTATAAACAATCGCCATATCATATTCTTATAAACAATCGCCATATCATATTCTTATAAACAATCGCCATATCATATTCTTATAAACAATCGCCATATCATATTCTTATAAACAATCGCCATATCATATTCTTATAAACAATTGCCATATCATATTCTTATAAACAATCGCCATATCATATTCTTATAAACAATCGCCATATCATATTCTTATAAACAATCGCCATATCATATTCTTATAAACGTAACAGCATGTGTTGAAGACAGAGTTGCAATTAAATTTTTAAGTTGATCATTTCCAGAGGCTTATGATTACTCTCCGCCTGGAATACACTTCCATACATGTAAGTTCTAAAGTGTTCACACCCAAAAATAATTGCAAGGAGCTCCCAATCTATAGTGACATAATGCTGTTCAGCCTCTGTTAAAGATTTCAATGTAAACACTTTGAATTTTCCTTCTTGGAGAAGAGTGTCGCCAAATCCTCTACTTGATGCATCAACTTAGATGATGGCTTGTTTTGCAAGGTCAAGGTATGACAGTAACATTTCCTTGCAAATCGAATCCTTGATTTGATGCAGGAATTTCTGTTCACTGGTGTTCCGCATTTTTTTTTTTATCTTTGCAAGTAGCTCCCAATCTATAGTGGCATAATGCTGTTCATGTAGTACTTACCAACAAAACAAACGCCCATGTGTTTGTGCCTTGTATAGGCATGCACGACAACAAAACTTGGGTTTTTATAAGCGGAAGTCTCGAGGTTGTCAGGAATCTACAGGCGCATGCGCAAGAGGAGGGATTGAGATAGTGGTATAAAAGGCAGGTCGAGTGAGAAGGTTGTTGTTGTCATTGGACGTTACAGTGACTCATGCGTTAGCAGGTGATTAAGAGGCTGTTTTTTTTGTGTGTCAAGTCGCGCACCTCGGTGAAGATCATATAAGTCGTGCACCTCGGTGAAGGTGAAGGTCATAGTTCAGCCTCTGTTAAAGATTTCAATGTAAACACTTTGAATTTTCCTTCTTGGAGAAGAGTGTCGCCAAATCCTCTACTTGATGAATCAACTTAGATGATGGTTTGTTTTGCAAGGTCAAGGTATGACAGTAAAGTTTATAACATTAGGTACAAATGCTTCAGAGGACCAACTAAAGACTTGCCTTTTAAAAATTGATTTTTAGATGGTATTCCACTTTTACCTAATGTTATAGACTTCCATTGCAAGTTAGAAATCGTTTTCAAACTATTAACTTTTATTTAAAAGAAACAATAATTCAAATCCAATCCGAGATTGGAAATCCGAGAGGAAATGCAACAAAAGTTTTTAGTACGATTCTTTTAATTAAACAAAAAAAAACAGCTTTCTTTCATTTTAATTTTTTTAACAGTTTAAAACTTTTTAAATTCATTTTTTCATGTCACACTTTGAAACACTAAAACAAGCGCAAAGCATTTAACATTACAAAAACAAAGCTGTTGACTTGTGATAAGTGATTTCGTTAAGAGTCGCACGTCTTTGTTTACATTTTACTATTTGGCAGTTGTTGTCACGGCAGGACTCCAGAGACGTTATTCAGAATCTTGAGTCAAAATTCTTTTAGTGTATAGGAACTGCTTATTGATAACGACACTGCATTCATTAGTGGAGACTTAAAGGAGTTTTCCACCAGCTGGAGAGTGCACCTGCAGTTTCAGTGTACCTATATGCCAGTAGACAATGGAATCGCAGAACGATGCCATTGCAGTATTAAATGAATTGCAACTAATGCTCTGTTCATGAATGTACAATGTCTCACCTGCCAACGTGATCTACAAATGAGGTTAGGATAAAAAATATCGACCCAATGCCTCTTCACAAAACAAGTACCATCTGCACAACCCAGTATATGTTAAGCCACCTCGTTATCGATGCAAGTTCCAAGAAAGAACAGTAAATCAGCAAACTGTTATTGTTGATGACGTCTCGTGCCATGTGAAAGACATTCGATCCTGAAATAATGCTACCCCGTCTGGTGGAGCAGATAATAAAACTGTAGATGACCGATAGACAACACAAAATGGAGAAACCTCATAATCCCAGATAAATGTCATCCCGTCTCGCAGAGCAGATGAGACTTCAGATAACACAGGGCATATCAAACTGCCTGGCTGACAACAGACAGCACAAAATAGAAAAACTTCAGAACCACCCGTGCAATGAAACACACGCCAGAGATTACCAGTGCGCCTGCATGTGCTGTGATAAGAAATCAGAGGGGAGTATAGTCACTACATAATGAGGCTAATGTCATGCCAGCTGACGTAGAAATAGCATTGCGCATGTGCAACTGGACTCCAGGCGAAGCCCATATTCATTTGCATGTGTGCAAGCCTTGTATGGCATAAAAGACTATGAATTTTTTTTGTGTGGGCAATATTTTGTGTCAGAGTCAAGGAGATTACAATGCCTTGTCCATTTCAGAAGGAGAAGGTGAAGAAGTTGGAGATGACGCCCCCCCCCCCAAAAAAAAACCTCAAACACATATTCACGCAAACGGTCAGAGAGCTAGAGAGTCAGTTTGCTGGGAAGTCGTGCCAGAATTGGTCATTATATTTTTACGTCCACTGAAGCACTAATGAACGCATCCTAGAAAAATGTAGAAACCAAGAGAGAAAAGGTTGCAAACTCTGAGGGAACAACTCTGAAATAAAGCTGTATAAAATATAACCTGTCATAGTATCAACCGCTAGAGAAAAGGAACACTGTGCCATATAGAGAGGGTGTTAAAGAACTGTCGCTCATACGCTTATTGTCTCGTTTGGTGAACTGTAATTTAATAAACAACAAACACACACGCACCCACATGGAAAACGAACAGAGGTTTGTATTTTATATATAAAATCAAGTAATAAGATTATGCATCCACGACAAATACGTTGTTTATATGGATACTGTAAAGACGACAGCGATATATTTGCACATACATTGTGAGGATTGTATACACAAACTAAACGATACTGCCTTTACATATAGATATGCTACATTTAAAGATACTAGTAGTGTCTTGTATATATATATATATATATATATATATATATATATATATATATATATATATATATATATATACACGTTCTATAGACTGCTATACAACATATACGTTTTGGTGCCGTATGTATGTATACACACCTAGCTATGCTAAAAGAGAACGCAAGGAGACGTTTGCTGAGAGTTTTGATAAAATTTTTAATTGTAGAGAATCTATTCAGGAGAATCAATTAGTTAATTACTTAATTTCTGACTTCCTAATTTAACCAAAATGAGTGATGCACATCGACGAAGATATCAAGGTAACATTCCTCTATTTCTACATAATTGGCTGTGTCTCATTAGCAAAGCTTTCACGAAAAGAAACTGAATTAAAAACCCTTTGTTTCTCTCACTTTGAAAACGTGATGTCATTCGTCATTGTTTGACTCTCTTTTGTCTACCGTTTGACCTGTTGCCCTCTGCCCCAACTTTACGTCATCTGTCTATGGGAATGATTCTGTTAACAGATTAAGGTTATCCTGACATGTGCTAAATGTGACCCTTATAAATTCTCACTAGCTAGATTAATCGCTACTGGTATATTGTTTCTAATAACATAATCTTAATAATATAATAATAATATAATAATAATAATATAATATTAATAATTTTTTATTAAAAAAAATCCACAACAATCATCCTGTGCCAAACAAAAAAGATTTCTATGGAAACGCCAATCAATAAATGTTTTATTTTTTTTGTTTTTAACAATTCAGAAAATCGCATTTCATTCGTGCAATTAATCTTGTGCTGACTGAATTCTAGCCGATATTTCTTGATGAATGGGGAGGCTGGTTTTATATTGACTCTGTGTTCACATAAACTATTGGCATTTGAACCAGAATAATTCTATTTAATTTGTTAGACTAATAAATTCTGTTGATTTGTGGTTTCTAAAAAATATAAACATAGTTTGTCGTCTCTTTGGAGATGGTCCAGAGGGAATTAATATGAATTTTGGAAGCAAAAACTGATTCGAATTGAATACCTTAACTGTGTAAATGATGAACGGATCAAAAGGATATATATTTTTTTTTTTACATAGGCATCACCACTTATCAAGGTCAAGAGGGCACTCGAGGATTAGGGTTAAAAAGTGTACAATAGACACTTCGACAATATAGTAATCGTTAATAATGGAAATTCGGTAAATTTGTAAATTTGTTAACTTATATGGAATGGCTCATCAAAAACTTGTTTATGTTAGACTTGAAGGCACCATATTGTAGTCAGCTGGAAAACAGCAAAACGTAAGACAATTTCATAGACATGCAGTTCTAAGAAAGAAGCTTTGTTCATAGAAATATATATATATATATATATATATATATATATATATATATATATATATATATATATATATATATATATATAATAAAATATACATCATTGAAAGCCAAATCACAACATAATATTAGGAAAATAAACAAATATTTGGCTTGTTTGAAATTTATAGCATAAATATATTTCGGAGCGAAGCTCCATCCTCAGTATGTTGTTTTCTTTCTTTTTTTTCTCTTCTTCTTTGTAGCCATGTTGTAAAGTTGTAATTAATTAGTAAATAAACATGGCAAGAAAGAAGAAGAGAAAAAAAGAAAGAAAACAACATACTGAGGATGGAGTTCAGCTCCGAAATATATTTATGCTATAAATTTCAAACAAGTAAAATATTTGCTTATTTTCCTAATATTACGTTGTGATTTGGCTTTCAAGCGCACTTGATACGTATTTTATTTTATTCAAATTAAATCAAAGTTTCTATAATGGAACTCACACCCTTCACACACACACACACACACACAAACACACACACACACACACACAAACACACACACACACCACACACACACATATGCATATACATATATATGTATATGTCCTTTTGATGCCTTCATCATTATATATATATATATATATATATATATATATATATATATATATATATATATATGAATATCTTTTGTGTTACAGAACTTTATAATAGCTAAATATATACTAAATTGTAACATAATGAATTCCAAAATATGAAATGTGAAAGAGCCAACTGACCAGTTTTGTGCATCGCTCATCAGAGGTAAATCGAGGTATAATTGCGATTAAAAAATAATATGAAATAGAAATATGCTGAGAGACATAAAAAAAAAGAATGAGGAAAAAAATTAAACTGGGAATGACTCCAATAGAAACCACATTGTCCTAAAATATTTTTTTGGCTTATAAGAGAAAGTCTAAAGGACAATATAAATGGTTTCTATAATTTTCAAATGAAATAATGTGTGTGACTTTGTGACTTGCTGAGAATAGAGGACAAATCAACATTGAACTTCGAAGCACAAACACGGCTATTTATTAAATGTTCACAGATGGCCGAACCGTATCTATTATTCAAAACGTCTGATTGTGAAAAGTTTGCATGACAAATCTCAGCTGAAATGTTTTGTTTTATGCGGAAATCCAATCTCTGTGATGTCTGCCCAATGAATAAAGTTATATGGCGGTGGGGGAAAGGGCGTCTTTTCAGATTGATGATAGCGTAGGTCTTGTAGAAAAAAAACAACACGAGGATTCAATGCAAAACTACACTATCATATTTTTTGGGCCGATCTGTCACTTATATTACTTAGCCAAAGTAGGCGGAGGTAAATAAGACAGTTGTCTATTGTAGTTCCTGTGACTTTATAAAATTAAAAACTTTATTTTTATTGAGGGTTCTACAATGTCTAAAGGATAGTCATTGTAATACATTTGATCTCATCATCCAGATAGGGCTTAGAACAAATCATTAAAAGCTCTATGTTTAAGGGTTTTAATTAGATTATTTTTCTTGTTTTGGGGGACAAATAGAGCCTCAACGCGCATAAAGGCCAGTAAACGTAGGTTTATGATAGACAGACGTAAAAAAAAAAATAAAAAAATAAAAACAGAAGAAATCTTAGTAGCTAGTCCATCACAAAATGAAAGACTAGAATTAACTTCTTAGTAAATTATAAACCTAAGGGCTGAATGGATGTTATTAAGGGCCGCAAAAAAACACACCCACTTTCGTTTCGTTGTCAAACAAACAAAAAGTGTCATGAACGTAGCGAAAGTAAACGACAGTTTTTTTTTAGCCAAATGACCCTCTTCATAGAAATGACCCTCTTCATAGAAATGATCCTCTTCATAGAAATGACCTTCTTCATAGAAATGACCCTCTTCATAGAAATGACCCTCTTCATAGAAAAGACCCTCTTCATAGAAATGACCTAATTCATAGAAATGACCCTCTTCATAGAAATGACCCTCTTCATAGAAATGACCTTCTTCATAGAAATGACCCTCTTCATAGAAATGACCCTCTTAATAGAAAAGACCCTCTTCATAGAAATAACCTTCTTCATAGAAATGACCCTCTTCATAGAAATGACCCTCTTCATAGAAATGACCTTCTTCATAGAAATGACCCTCTTCATAGAAATGACCCTCTTCATAGAAATGATCCTCTTCATAGAAATGACCTTCTTCATAGAAATGACCCTCTTCATAGAAATGACCCTCTTCATAGAAAAGACCCTCTTCATAGAAATGACCTTCTTCATAGAAATGACCCTCTTCATAGAAATGACCCTCTTCATAGAAATGACCTTCTTCATAGAAATGACCCTCTTCATAGAAATGACCCTCTTAATAGAAAAGACCCTCTTCATAGAAATAACCTTCTTCATAGAAATGACCCTCTTCATAGAAATGACCCTCTTAATAGAAATGACCTTCTTCATAGAAATGACCCTCTTCATAGAAATGACCCTCTTCATAGAAATGACCTTCTTCATAGAAATGACCCTCTTCATAGAAATGACCTTCTTCATAGAAATGACCCTCTTCATAGAAATGACCCTCTTCATAGAAAAGACTCTCTTCATAGAAATGACCTTCTTCATAGAAATGACCCTCTTCATAGAAATGACCCTCTTCATAGAAATGACCTTCTTCATAGAAATGACCCTCTTCATAGAAATTACCTTCTTCATAGAAATGACCCTCTTCATAGAAATGACCCTCTTCATAGAAAAGACCCTCTTCATAGAAATGACCTTCTTCATAGAAATGACCCTCTTCATAGAAATGACCCTCTTCATAGAAATGACCCTCTTCATAGAAATGACCTTCTTCATAGAAATGACCCTCTTCATAGAAAAGACCCTCTTCATAGAAATGACCTTCTTCATAGAAATGACCCTCTTCATAGAAATGACCTTCTTCATAGAAATGACCCTCTTCATAGAAATGACCCTCTTCATAGAAAAGACCCTCTTCATAGAAAAGACCCTCTTCATAGAAATGACCCTCTTCATAGAAAAGACCCTCTTCATAGAAAAGACCTTCTTCATAGAAATGACCCTCTTCATAGAAAAGACCCTCTTCATAGAAATGACCTTCTTCATAGAAATGACCCTCTTCATAGAAATGACCCTCTTCATAGAAAAGACCCTCTTCATAGAAATGACCCTCTTCATAGAAAAGACCCTCTTCATAGAAATGACCCTCTTCATAGAAAAGACCCTCTTCATAGAAATGACCCTCTTCATAGAAAAGACCCTCTTCATAGAAATGACCCTCTTCATAGAAAAGACCCTCTTCATAGAAATGACCCTCTTCATAGAAAAGACCCTCTTCATAGAAATGACCCTCTTCATAGAAAAGACCCTCTTCATAGAAATGACCCTCTTCATAGAAAAGACCCTCTTCATAGAAATGACCCTCTTCATAGAAAAGACCCTCGTCATAGAAATGACCCTCTTCATAGAAATGACCCTCTTCATAGAAATGACCCTCTTCATAGAAAAGCACAAAAATGTTTGCCAAAGCTCGTCTATTTATTTATACATAATATTATTGAAGTTATAGTGAATTTCATTATTTCCACAAATATATTTTCGGGAATAGGGAGAGTCGGAAGTTGACAACGGTAAAGAGGTTGGTTGGTTTTATTTTATGGCCTATCAACCCTTTTCAGGTTATTTAATGCCGAATCCAAAGATTTTGAAAAAAAAAAATTAATAGAATATATTTGTTGTTTTCAAGTTGGTTTCTATTTAACCCATAGTTGGGACCCTAACAGGTACTACCACTCCGGGTCAGAGTGGACCTGGGAGCAATGGTAATTAAAGGGTGGCTCCACACTCCCCAAAGCCCACAAGCTGGAGCCTCACCACTGGATTTTAAGGTTATATCCAGGACCACGGTAAAGAGCTTCAACATATACGTTAATAGCCTTCATAGAAATGACCCTCTTCATAGAAATGACCTTCTTCATAGAAATGACCCTCTTCATAGAAATGACCCTCTTCATAGAAATGACCCTCTTCATAGAAAAGACCCTCTTCATAGAAATGACCTTCTTCATAGAAATGACCTTCTTCATAGAAATGACCCTCTTCATAGAAATGACCTTCTTCATAGAAATGACCCTCTTCATAGAAATGACCATCTTCATAGAAATGACCCTCTTCATAGAAATGACCTTCTTCATAGAAATGACCCTCTTCATAGAAATGACCCTCTTCATAGAAATGACCCTCTTAATAGAAATGACCATCTTCTTAATAGAAATGACCCTCTTCATAGAAATGACCCTCTTCATAGAAATGACCCTCTTCATAGAAATAACCTTCTTCATAGAAATGACCCTCTTCATAGAAATGACCTTCTTCATAGAAATGACCCTCTTCATAGAAATGACCTTCTTCATAGAAATGACCCTCTTCATAGAGATGACCTTCTTCATAGAAATGACCCTCTTCATAGAAATGACCCTCTTCATAGAAAAGACTCTCTTCATAGAAATGACCTTCTTCATAGAAATGACCCTCTTCATAGAAATGACCCTCTTCATAGAAATGACCTTCTTCATAGAAATGACCCTCTTCATAGAAATGACCTTCTTCATAGAAATGACCCTCTTCATAGAAATGACCCTCTTCATAGAAAAGACCCTCTTCATAGAAATGACCCTCTTCATAGAAAAGACCCTCTTCATAGAAATGACCCTCTTCATAGAAATGACCCTCTTCATAGAAATGACCTTCTTCATAGAAATGACCCTCTTCATAGAAAAGACCCTCTTCATAGAAATGACCTTCTTCATAGAAATGACCCTCTTCATAGAAATGACCCTCTTCATAGAAAAGACCCTCTTCATAGAAAAGACCCTCTTCATAGAAATGACCCTCTTCATAGAAATGACCCTCTTCATAGAAATGACCTTCTTCATAGAAATGACCCTCTTCATAGAAAAGACCCTCTTCATAGAAATGACCTTCTTCATAGAAATGACCCTCTTCATAGAAATGACCCTCTTCATAGAAAAGACCCTCTTCATAGAAATGACCTTCTTCATAGAAATGACCCTCTTCATAGAAATGACCCTCTTCATAGAAAAGACCCTCTTCATAGAAATGACCCTCTTCATAGAAAAGACCCTCTTCATAGAAATGACCCTCTTCATAGAAAAGACCCTCTTCATAGAAATGACCCTCTTCATAGAAAAGCACAAAAATGTTTACAAAGCTCGTCTATTTGTTTATACATAATATTATTGAAGTTATAGTGAATTTCATTATTTCCACAAATATATTTTCGGGAATAGGGAGAGTCGGAAGTTGACAACGGTAAAGAGGTTGGTTGGTTTTATTTTATGGCCTATCAACCCTTTTCAGGTTATTTAATGCCGAATCCAAAGATTTTGAAAAAAAAAAATTAATAGAATATATTTGTTGTTTTCAAGTTGGTTTCTATTTAACCCATAGTTGGGACCCTAACAGGTACTACCACTCCGGGTCAGAGTGGACCTGGGAGCAATGGTAATTAAAGGGTGGCTCCACACTCCCCAAAGCCCACAAGCTGGAGCCTCACCACTGGATTTTAAGGTTATATCCAGGACCACGGTAAAGAGCTTCAACATATACGTTAATAGCCTTCATAGAAATGACCCTCTTCATAGAAATGACCTTCTTCATAGAAATGACCCTCTTCATAGAAATGACCCTCTTCATAGAAATGACCCTCTTCATAGAAAAGACCCTCTTCATAGAAATGACCTTCTTCATAGAAATGACCTTCTTCATAGAAATGACCCTCTTCATAGAAATGACCTTCTTCATAGAAATGACCCTCTTCATAGAAATGACCATCTTCATAGAAATGACCCTCTTCATAGAAATGACCCTCTTCATAGAAATGACCCTCTTCATAGAAATGACCCTCTTCATAGAAATGACCCTCTTAATAGAAATGACCATCTTCTTAATAGAAATGACCCTCTTCATAGAAATGACCCTCTTCATAGAAATAACCTTCTTCATAGAAATGACCCTCTTCATAGAAATGACCTTCTTCATAGAAATGACCCTCTTCATAGAAATGACCTTCTTCATAGAAATGACCCTCTTCATAGAGATGACCTTCTTCATAGAAATGACCCTCTTCATAGAAATGACCCTCTTCATAGAAAAGACTCTCTTCATAGAAATGACCTTCTTCATAGAAATGACCCTCTTCATAGAAATGACCCTCTTCATAGAAATGACCTTCTTCATAGAAATGACCCTCTTCATAGAAATGACCTTCTTCATAGAAATGACCCTCTTCATAGAAATGACCCTCTTCATAGAAAAGACCCTCTTCATAGAAATGACCCTCTTCATAGAAAAGACCCTCTTCATAGAAATGACCCTCTTCATAGAAATGACCCTCTTCATAGAAATGACCTTCTTCATAGAAATGACCCTCTTCATAGAAAAGACCCTCTTCATAGAAATGACCTTCTTCATAGAAATGACCCTCTTCATAGAAATGACCCTCTTCATAGAAAAGACCCTCTTCATAGAAATGACCTTCTTCATAGAAATGACCCTCTTCATAGAAATGACCCTCTTCATAGAAAAGACCCTCTTCATAGAAATGACCCTCTTCATAGAAAAGACCCTCTTCATAGAAATGACCCTCTTCATAGAAAAGACCCTCTTCATAGAAATGACCCTCTTCATAGAAAAGCACAAAAATGTTTACAAAGCTCGTCTATTTGTTTATACATAATATTATTGAAGTTATAGTGAATTTCATTATTTCCACAAATATATTTTCGGGAATAGGGAGAGTCGGAAGTTGACAACGGTAAAGAGGTTGGTTGGTTTTATTTTATGGCCTATCAACCCTTTTCAGGTTATTTAATGCCGAATCCAAAGATTTTGAAAAAAAAAAATTAATAGAATATATTTGTTGTTTTCAAGTTGGTTTCTATTTAACCCATAGTTGGGACCCTAACAGGTACTACCAATCCGGGTCAGAGTGGACCTGGGAGCAATGGTAATTAAAGGGTGGCTCCACACTCCCCAAAGCCCACAAGCTGGAGCCTCACCACTGGATTTTAAGGTTATATCCAGGACCACGGTAAAGAGCTTCAACATATACGTTAATAGCCTTCATAGAAATGACCCTCTTCATAGAAATGACCTTCTTCATAGAAATGACCCTCTTCATAGAAATGACCTTCTTCATAGAAATGACCCTCTTCATAGAAATGACCCTCTTCATAGAAAAGACCCTCTTCATAGAAATGACCTTCTTCATAGAAATGACCCTCTTCATAGAAATGACCTTCTTCATAGAAATGACCCTCTTCATAGAAATGACCCTCTTCATAGAAAAGACCCTCTTCATAGAAATGACCCTCTTCATAGAAATGACCCTCTTCATAGAAATGACCCTTTTAATAGAAATGACCTTCTTCATAGAAATGACCCTCTTCATAGAAATGACCCTCTTCATAGAAATGACCTTCTTCATAGAAATGACCCTCTTCATAGAAATGACCTTCTTCATAGAAATGACCCTCTTCATAGAAATGACCTTCTTCATAGAAATGACCCTCTTAATAGAAATGACCCTCTTCATAGAAATGACCTTCTTCATAGAAATGACCCTCTTCAAAGAAATGACCCTCTTCATAGAAATGACCTTCTTCATAGAAAAGACCCTCTTCATAGAAATGACCTTCTTCATAGAAATGACCCTCTTCATAGAAATGACCCTCTTCATAGAAAAGCACAAAAATGTTTGCCAAAGCTCGTCTATTTGTTTATACATAATATTATTGAAGTTATAGTGAATTTCATTATTTCCACAAATATATTTTCGGGAATAGGGAGAGTCGGAAGTTGACAACGGTAAAGAGGTTGGTTGGTTTTATTTTATGGCCTATCAACCCTTTTCAGGTTATTTAATGCCGAATCCAAAGATTTTGAAAAAAAAAAATTAATAGAATATATTTGTTGTTTTCAAGTTGGTTTCTATTTAACCCATAGTTGGGACCCTAACAGGTACTACCACTCCGGGTCAGAGTGGACCTGGGAGCAATGGTAATTAAAGGGTGGCTCCACACTCCCCAAAGCCCACAAGCTGGAGCCTCACCACTGGATTTTAAGGTTATATCCAGGACCACGGTAAAGAGCTTCAACATATACGTTAATAGCCTCCAAAAGAACACAAGTCAAGAGACTAGAAATAACAAAAGAACACATAAAATGTATCAGAGGCATTATAGGTCTTCATAAAATCAGAAAATGTAAAAGAATATTTAATGCAAAAAGAACTGTAACATTCCAAAACAAGTTCCAAAATAGTTGAGAGCCATTTGGCTAACGTGTGTTGGGAAGACCCTATCATTGATAATATAAGCCTTCATGGTGTCCCGTTCTTATGGGTTTTAGGTAAGCCATAGAGATGAGGATATATAGAACCAGTTGAAACAGAGGCAGTAAGAGCTCCACTTTTTACCCATTTGGCCAGACTTTTTCGAACTTGATCTCAATAGATATAGTAGAATCATGTGTATCCACCGGGTCTAACTCAATAAATTTAGAGGTGTCACCCAAAATATTCGTTATTTTATTGACATAATTCTGGCGATCATATATGACCACTACAAAGCTTTTATCTTTTAGACCTTTTCTTTGTAAGCAAAAAGAAAATCTTTTAGGACTTAATGTGGTTCCTATTTAATTCTTTCTCCCATTTAAGTTTTTCCCTCCTTCTTTTTTTTTTTGTATCCTCCACCCTATTTCTATTTCATTTTTTAATTGTAATTATACCTCGATTAAGCTCTGTACGAAACCGGTCAGTTGGTTCTTTTCATATTTTATTTTTTAAATTCATTATGTTAAAATTTAATCTATATTTAACTAATATATAGGCCACAAGGGAGACAATCGAAGCAGCAAGACGAAGCTGCCTGCTAGGACACTATATATACAAATGTAGGGAAGACAACCGAAGCAGAAAATATACAAATGTAGGGGAGACAACCGAAGGACCAAAACCGAAGCTGCATGCCAGGACAGTATATATACAAATGTAGGTAAATTTGGGCATATTTTATTGGTTTGAAAATAGAAGTTCTTTTTACCAATTGTCATAAAATTTTAACCATAAAATAGCATTATAATCTTCAAAAAGCCTGCAAATTTTCATGTAGTTTCGTCCCATAGAACCAAAAATATGAGTATTTCAATATTCAATTTGGATAGCAGTATAGATATATCCATATATAGACATACCACCTTTTTTTGGCAATTTTATAAGTTCGAAATCTCAGCGACTATTGATCAGAATTTAACAAATGAAGGTCCGTTGATAAGGTAATGAACTGAATGGTTAATAAAGATGTCCAATAAAGTTGATATAAATGTTAGAATAGGGCCTTGTCTTTTATTCTACAGAATCGTCCGTACCAGGGACGTGCAGAAGGATGGTGCAAAGGGTACCCAGCACCTGCCTGTTTTGCTCCTATTTTAAAAGTGCGCGTTTCAGAGGAATGTATTATAGGCCTGTGCCTCATCGAGACACTGTTTTTCTTTTTTTTTTCTTTTTTTACTTGAGAATCTACCCTTAAATGTTCTCTGCACGTCACTGGTCCGTATTGAAGATTAAATTTTCAACCTCCATAATACTGTCTTAAAGATTGTCACTTGAAACTGATTAAACTTAGTGCTTTTATCCGTTGCACCATCAGTCAAATTCTGCCCAGTTTAAACCTTTATCTGATATCCGCTAAGTGTTAGTCTCGCCATCTGTCAGAAACAAAGCATTAACGCTTGTCCTCGATTGGCTTTTGAGCCTTGATGAGTGATAACTTGTTAGTAATTTATTTTTTAATCTATAAAATATTCGGCTAGTTGTATTTGTACAGTGCCATTCTTTCCCCTTCTATCTCTTTCTCCTCTCTCTCTCTCTCTCTCTCTCTCTCTCTCTCTCTCTCTCTCTCTCCGCATCCTGATATGTTATCCTGGTTAATTACATTATCTATTAACTCGTATTGCTTGTCTCCGCTCTGTTCTGTTTCATCCTCATCAAAGCCTGAACAGCATCTTTTAGCTTGCAAATTCTCATATTGTGTTATTACTGATTGAAATAACTACACAGGAAACAGCTCTCATCTATTCCCTGATATATTCTGATGCAATATCATCAAAGAAATCATCCGCTAAACTGACAAGCTCCAGATCTTTTAGCACATAGATCCATTCATTTTTCAATAATTCTGCCACGCAAGGCCTCAAATTTGCTGGTTTCCCCAGTGTATATTTGATTCGTTTGCTACTGAACGGGATTGTCATCGTTAATTATTTTTTGTAATCAATTCACGAACGCCGACTTTTTCTGTAGAGATTGAATAGAGAAGAATCGTACCCTGCCATTAATTCGATTTTTGTTCTTGGGTTCTGGATTTATTCCTATAAATCCTTTCTATCAAAGGAATATATATATATATATATATACTACTTGGGTGTCACCACCTATCATGGCTTGAAGGCCACTCGAGAATAAGGGTTAATGAATGTAAAGTGGTAGTGCAGTAATCGTCAATGGTGTAAATTAGGTAGAATTTGATTATTTATGGGGACGGTGCACCAAAAACATTGGATTTGAAGACTACCATGTTGTATTCAACTAGGAAGTAAACATGCTCAAACCCCACATCTCAGTAAGGGGAGTAATTTTCTTTTCTATATTTTTTTCAGCCAACTAATAGTGATTTATAGTGATAAATTGTAAAGATGTTCATCTGAAAACAAAAATAGACTCCCCAAAATTCCAACTAGAATTTTCTGCGAGTGGCATAATGTATAATGTATTTGGTAAAATTCAGTTGTAAGTTATGCTCTAATAGGGTTGGTGGTTCAATCCTCAGTCCGGGTGAAATATACAATTACAAATTACTCAGGACTTCTACCCATTCATGGTTGATGAAATGAGAATATGCTATCCGCATGGATTAAATAAAGGGTCCCATTCGACATTCCGTGTAGATTTCCAAGTTTGACAGAAAGATTTCCGAGTTCAACAAGATACACCTAAAGAAGATCCACTTTTTTAATTACTCCATTTTTTTCGAGTCTCTTTAGTTCTTTATCTATTATTTCCAGTGAAGAGAATGGAACCTTTCTCTTAGGTTTGAACACGGTTTCGTTTTGTCCTTGAGTTCAAATTTCACTTCAACCTTGTGCAACAACCCAATCCCTCAGAAAATACATTTTTCAAATACTTTTTTAAATCCTTAACTAATTTTTCTGGCAGTTTGGAATTTTCTATCCTTGCCTTATTTTTCTACAAAACGAGTTTATGGGGTTCTCCCATAAATTGAATATCATCAAGTCGATACCAAATAAATTAGAATTTTGTCTTGCTATGACATAAATTTTCATGTTTACTGTATTTTCATTCAGTGTCACATTTGTATAAAATTCACCTTTGAATTTTAGTCTATTTCCAGAAACACCTCTGGTAATTTTTCCTGTATTTTCTAACTCTGGATATTCAATTTTCTTCCAAGTTACTTTACCAATTAAGGATATATCACTCCCAGTATCCAGAAGACAGTTTATTTTTCAGCCATTAATTTTGATATCAATATATTTTCTTTTCTTATAATTCATGGACTCTTTTTTAGATGCGATGGTATTTCAGGCTTATGGTATTTTTTCTTTTTGCATATCGTTGATTTGTGACCTTAATGTCCGCACTCATAGCATATTTTATTTTTAAAGTAACACTTTTTTGTGATTTTTTCCTTCACATGTTCTACAGTATTTTTTGTTTAACCCTTTGTACCTTGACAACATTTTTTTCTTCAATACTTGTATTGTCCTGTTTGGAATTCAACAGCTTTTGTCACTTTTTGTAAAGTTATCTCGGTGTCTTCATGATGGATAATGTCTTACTTTTCCTACATAAGCAATTTACCCTGAACAAATATTTAACATTTAAACATATCTTCTTTGAGGTCTTTTATCCTGAATAATTTACATTGGGCATTTACTTTCCTGCATAAGCAATAAAATCCTCCTCATCTTGTTTCATAATATTTACACACTTATGACGCATATAAAATAAGCTGTCCCGCTCCCCGAAAATTCTCGATGATATATCTATCTTTTTTTTAAAAGAAATATCTTCAGATTTCTTTGGAAGAATGAAATTTGTATATTTGGAATTTTCCTGAAACCCAAGTTTTTGTAAAAGCAGAATATTTTCCCCGTCAGACCACGACTGACATCTTTAAAAAAAATTTTTTTATATCTTCTAAAATACGCTGGAAACGTCAGACCATTTATTGGTTCATACAAAAATTCTGATAGTTTGCAATTCCTTCAGGTGTAAACCGACAATCTTTTTTTCCTACTTGCCTCATGAATATAGTTTGTAATAATATAGTTTGTAATGACATAGTTTGTAATGATATAGTTTGTAATAATATAGTTTGTAATAATATAGTTTGTTATAATATAGTTTGTAATGATATAGTTTGTAATAATATAGTTTGTAATGATATAGATGTAATGATATGGTTTGTAATAATATAGTTTGTAATAATATAGTTTGTAATGATATAGATGTAATGATATAGTTTGTAATAATATAGTTTGTAATAATATAGTTTGTAATAATATAGTTTGTAATGATATAGTTTGTAATGATATAGTTTGTAATAATATAGTTTGTAATGATATAGTTTGTAATAATATAGTTTGTAATGATATAGATGTAATGATTCACTTTGTTTTAATTGTTGTTCTTGTAAGTATTCCATTTGCTTTTGTTGCATTTGCTGTGAGTTCAGTTATTTGCTCAATATTAAACTTTTAAGCACAGGATAAAACAACAATAAAAATTAATTTTACAAATAAAATGCAAAATAAATTCAATGAATTTGTTTAAAAAGGAACATATTTTTTCGTAACAATTTAGAAAAATTTTGGAGAAGAAAATACTACAGCGACACTGAACAAACCACTGACACACACACAACAGCATCAGAACATGTTCCTTTTTTGCAGTCTTATTTATTCTTATTTATTTTTTCTTATTAGAAAAAAATAAATTTGAAATGGATTAGCAATAGAACAAATATTTTCTTTCCCTTTTTTTCAGTATGAAACTAAACAGACTGAATTACGTTTTTTTTTTCTTTTGACAAAAAAATTTACTTACTTTTTTGTGTTGTCTTTTTGTGTCCTATTCTTTTTAAAATTTTCTTTTTACAGATGGTTGAATTATTTTATCAGTTAATATTTTAGGACTTTTTTCCGTCTTTCATTCAGACTCAATGTCTTTTTCCCCCTTCGACCATGTGCGTTCCTGAATTCAGTTTCACTTTTTTTCCTTTTAAGTTTTTCTTAGCAAGAATTTTTTTTCCAAAATATTGTACGCTCATCTTCGTCGCCAAATGATATCTCTTTCTTTAGATAATCATAACACAGGCATTCACTTATGGTTAATACAAAGGTTTATTTACAAAGTATTTGTATATTATTGTACAGAGGGGTGCTAAGTTATTCTATCATAACCCTTTTTTTTATCCGAAGATATAACCAGTGTGACGTTTTTCTGCACAGGATATTAAGATAAACTCTCTAGCAACAACATTCAAAACTTGTTGCTAGTCTCTCTCTGTCGGTATTTCCATAGCAGGTGCTCGACTGAGCTTTAAACTCTGGTTCCCTACCTCAATAAAACCTCCTCAGCAAAGGCTCGTATTGCTACCAATGCAGTAAAGAACTCGCTGTGTATCTAAAATCAAGCATTCCCTACCTGTGGAATGCGTTACCATATGAAATGTTTCTCTACAAACTGTAATACGGTTGCTTGCAAGTCTAATGTAAACAAATATCTGTAGAGTTGTGAATTAATCATAGTTCTGTTTTATCAGCCAATGGAAAATCTCACCAATTCTTATCCTCGAGCAAGGTAATGGGTGTGACCTTAAAAGACCCCATTTGGAGGCTGTGCGGTATGTGGAGTTGTCCTTTAGTTGTCATTGCTCCCAGATCTATTTTAGCCTGCAGTGTTAATACCTGTTAGAGTATTTGGTACTATCAGATCAGGCTGTCTGAAGATATTGGCTTCTTAATCAAAAATGCATCAAACATTGATATTGTTTTTTTTTGTTTCCTTTGTAGAACTCAATCGTGTTCTGTAAAATCAAAAATAAAGCCAGAATTTTCTTTTTACAAACCAACCAAACCAAACATAATGAATCTAATATTTGAAGATATAAAGAACTTGAAATCATAATTCCCCCCCCCCCAAATTACTATATTCGGCATTAAATAATCTGAAAAGGTTTGATATACTGTAAAAATAAAAGATCCAAACCAAACTTATCCTCGAGTGGCTTATAGTCTTGCTTTTCATTGTTTCTTATTGCGAAAAGCTGGAGGT
>NC_136498.1:4562037-4622037 GCF_053919585.1 Euprymna scolopes
TCAAAGAAAGACTAAACATTTTATATGTTCTTTTCTTTCAGCCTTTCTTGCAAGTAAGGATTGACGTCTTTTTTGTATTTTTTTATGTATTTAAAAATACATTAAAAAAAAATACATTTCCTTAAGGTTTTTTTTAACCCCAGCCTTGGGAAATAAAGGCAATCGATAACTTTTTGTTTTAATAAATTTGGATCATTTTAAACTTATTCAGGTCTGTATTTCTTTTGCTCATTTCCATTAGTTACTCTTTTCCGAGAAATTTGCCATAAATGATTTTTCCCCCCTTTTTTTTCTTTCCTTTTTGTTACCATGAAAAACGGATTTTGGTGACGAACCCAAAATTTCGTTAAATGAGGCAGAATTTTGAAGTAATTTGCAATTGTATTTTTAGTATCGTCTGCACTGAGGATTGAACCTTCAACCTCAAGAAGAGTGTCATTTGAATTTTACCAAGTACAATCTATAATGCCCCCTTGCCAAACTTTCACGTAAAACACTCGTCTAATTGAAACCACTATCAATAATTTTCACCACTCTTCATCTGTGCCTAAACCTAAATGGAGATTCCATGAACAAAGCTTCTTTCTTCGAACTGCATGCTTGCGAAAATCTCTTCCGTCTCCCTGCTTTCCAGCTGATTACAATATGGTTGTCTTCAAGTCCAATGTAAACTAGTTCTTGATGCGCCGTCTTCTTAAGTAATCCAATATACAAAATTTTCACTATTAACGATTATTATGATATTGTCCCATTGACTACCATACATTCATCAACTCTTATCCTCGAGTGCCCTCCAGGCCTTGATAAGTAGTGACTTCTTTGTAAAAAACAAGTACATTGGGTAACTAAATGTTCACATTACATTTAAATAATTGTAAATAATGTGAATCCACCATCTTGCTTTATTCTCTCTGTCAAATCTTATTCCTTTAGAGTTATTTCGCTTTATTTCCTCTTATAAAACCATCCAAATATTCTCCACATCAGAGTTCTCATCCATCTACACTGTCCTCCACGTCTTGCACAAAAATTGTTTATTCTCTCTCAAGCTACGGTAATTTCACTGCACCCTTTGTGTACACAATGCTTACAGATACCACAGTGAAAAAACTAAAATACACAAACCGAGTAGGGAAACTTTCCTCTTTGAAAGGAACTTTCCAAGACTACAGCCATTGATCACCATTTTATAGCTTTGTTTTCTAAATCATTCCTCAAAGTTTTTAACTTAACAAGTAGATCTTCATTATTTCACATGCAAATACTAAATCATGCGGAACCTCTTCAGGACAACCCCTGCGGAATTCTCTGGACAAAACACAAGCTGAAAAAAAAAACAAAATAAAACGAAACCGTGGTATACTCCTACTTGAATATTAAAGCTGTCGCTAAATGTGCTGTTAGTTTCTAGGACCACTTTCAGTATTTTTTTACATTGCTTGAACAGCGTTCACCAATCACTAAGCCAACCAGACAAATTCTTTTGGCACTCAGTCAAAAGCTTTCTCCAAATTCACAAAGGCAATATACAGGTTCTTCTTCTTACCAAGGTACATCTTTTGAATTTGTCTCAGGACAAACGGTACTTTTTCCAGACCTAAAACCAAACTGATTCATCTGATTCGTTTGGGATGCACTAATTCACATACTTTCTCAATCACTTTCATCCACACACACACACACACACACACACACACACACACACACACACACACGCATATTTTAATTTATGCAGATTGCATATGTATTATTATAGAATCAATCCTCTATTGATTATTATATAATGAATAATTTTACCGATGGACTAATTCACAAAAAATAAATTCTTTCAATCACTTTTAACGATATATATATATATATATATAAATATATATATATATATATATATATATATATATATATATGTATATGTATATTTATTATTATTATTATTATTATTATTATTATTATTGGCTGATGAAAGATCATGGCAATGGCTTAGAGCTGGGTATCTGGCTAAGAGTACTGAAGCTTTTGTTTGTGCAGCATAAGAGCAGACATTAGGAACACGATTGTTCAAAATTTATTTATTTAATTTTATTAGAAAAAAGTTATTTGTTAATCTTAAATTATACCGTTTTTGGTTTATGTAATGGTCGGTGTAAGAAAAATGTTATTTTTTTAAATAGGTACTTTACGCGAAATATGAATTGTGCGATTTTTTAAAGATAGAATTTTCAAGTTAAAATTCGATTTCGATGCTATCTTTATTAAATTGTTAGGTGAAAGTATAGACTTGTTACAAAACACCCTCATCCCCATGTTAAGAATCGGGTTCTAAATAATATTATCATTTCAAAACGGTCCGTATGCTGCAACAGTACCAAAACATGATTTTAAAAAGAGGTGCTAATGCACTTACTGATCTGCGCTATTTTTTAAATCGTATTTCCAAGTTTAATTAAAGTTTTATGTTTTTTTTATTCAATTGTAAGGTTAAAGTATAGAATAGGTACAAAACACCCTCCCCATGTTAAGAATGGCTTTTTAAATAATAACGTTATTATTTACGTCCGGATCACCCTCTGCACTAGTACCAATTAAAGTTTTATGATATGTTTTTTATTCAATTGTAAGGTTAAAGTACAGAATAGGCACAAAACACACAAAAAAAGTAAATTTAATATTTACACACCTGAAGGTAACGACTTTTATTCTATAAATAGATAGGCACACGTGCACAAGTTATCCGGAAATAGAAATCTTCTTACGCTCTAGAAAGACACGACAATATGCCAGTTGGCAATAGACGCTGAACCATTATGGCAAACAGACGTTAAGTATTCTTAAAATTCATCCTAACAAATGTTTTTCATGTTACCTTGTTTAAACTTGTTTTTCTTGTTTTATTTATGCATATGTATTTACTTGTCTGTACTTTTCCTGTCTTATTCGCCACCCCCCTTTTTATTTTTTTAATGGAGAGTAGATAATACAGTGGATGTGTTATCGGCAGCTCCAGTAACTCTCGCTTCTCCTTTTTTGTCACTCAGTCCTCATTCAAATGAGTGATTTTTCTGACAAAGGGTGAAGAAAAAGCTGTTTTAAAGGTCGGTAGTACTTGGTGAACAGTAGTCTGAAATGTCGGAAATTTTCTATCTCTATGTCTATCCTTGTGGCCATGTCACTGGTAAGGGTGCTGGAGGTAAACGTTTTGTCTGGGCTGACGTTATCCGCCTGATGGTCAGGGACCCGAACCTTGGATTAACCACTAAGGAGGCTGTCCTATCAGCAAGCGCAAAGTACTAGGACTGCTGTATTGCCATTTGGTGAATGGATTCCGGACCATGTAGTAGTCTCTGGTGGGGCCTCTCGATGCCATACTAGTGGGTAATTGTTACGGCTTTACCTTTTCGTGTGCTACAAAAAAAAAAAAATTTTCCTGTCTTTTTCTTTCTTACTTTCCCTCTCTGTACTGCTCTAACCAAGTATGCTGACCTGTTCCACAAATCCCAAAACCTCAACATGAATTATCTCCTGAAAAAAACTCAAATAAACCTAGAACCCTATCTTCCAACGTAGACCCCTACTACCAGGTCTCCTTCTCCAACATCAGGGGTCTATGTTCTAACCTTCCAGAGGTTGAAACCCAATTACAGGAGACGAAACCGGACATTATTTCTAAGTGAAACTGGAATCGGGTCGACCACTTCCCTAGATGAGTTCATAATTAACGGATACTCTAACTTAACGGCTAAATCTGACCCCCAAGATCGCCATGGGCATGGAATATGTGCCTACATTAAAGATGGCTTCCCGTGTGGCAAGGATATCTCTAGAGAAGATCCTAATTTACCCTATATGTGCTTCCGGGTTGCACTTGCTTACACCACTGCATTTATATTTGCACTCTATCGGCCCTATAACAGCGGAGTTTCTATCTTTAAGAGTATATCTGAGAAAATAGACCACATCCTGTCTGCACATCCCTCGGCTAACATCCACATCTGTGGTGACTTCAACGTCCATAACATGGAATGGCTGACCCATTCAAATAAGACAGACGACGAGGGGAGGTTTTGTCATGATTTTGCCATTGCTTATGACCTCACTCAGATTGTTCACGAACCCACCCATGTACCCGATACTACTGGTCAATATGCAAGCCTCCTAGACCTTTTTCTCTCAACTTCCCCTGAGCTATGTTCATGTTCCGTTCATTCTCGTCTAGGATCCTCTGACCACTCCGTCGTATCAGTTAAGATAAAAATGAAATGTAATAAGTCCCCAGACGTACCCCTCCACCGTACTGTATACCGATATTCTACATCTGATTTACCTCTGCATTCCATGTTTAAAAAGGATGTGTCCTCTATAGTATCAGATCTGACCGAATGGTTAATTGTAGGCATAGACCAATTCATACCATCTAAAATATTCCAACAAAAACCTAACAGCCAGCCATAGTTCACCCCAGAATGTGCTGCTAACATCGCGCACAGAAATCACTTTTTCCATAACTACTAACGTAATAGATGCACTGAGACTAAAGCTGCTTTCAGGAACGCCAGCAACCACTGTAAAAGAGTAATAAAAAATGCAAGAGAGCTATATGCCCAGTCTGTTAAATCCAAAGTAGCTGATCAGCAGCTTGGTTCCCACGAGTTTTGACAAATAACAAATAGGATCCTGAACAGAAGTGTGCGTTCTATCCCAACCATTATCAATGGACCAGAGGTCATCTCGTCAGCATCAGACAAGGGCAAACTATTTGCAAAGAACTTTGCAGCTAATTCTACCCTATGCGACGAAGGCAATCAACTCCCCGTATTTCCTCCTATAACAGACAACACGCTATGCAACATACAAATATCTGTGTGTGAGGTCGCCAAGCTAATCAAGAACCTTGATTCCAGTAAAGCAACTGGCCCTGACGGCATTCCAGTTATAGTGCTGAAAAAGCTCCAACCAGAACTTGCCCCCATACTTACAAAACTGTTTAAGCGTTGCCTTAAGGAGAAGTGCTTTCCAACACCCTGGAAAACCTCATCAGTATGTCCTGTATTTAAGAATTCAGGTGATAAATCATCTCCCTCTCAGTACAGACCAATAAGTCTCCTGTGTGTCATGAGTAAGTTGCTGGAATACATATTAAATAAAGAAGTAGTCAACCACCTCAGCAGAAACAACCTTATTAGTGACATGCAATATGGTTTCCGCTCTCCAAGATCTACAGCAGATGTGCTAACGGTTATATCTTTTTTTTTTTTTTTACACAGTGATCACCACTTATCAAGGCCCGGAAGCCACTCAGGGATAAGGGTTATTGCAAGTACATACGTTAGTGTGGAGATTTGATAAAGTGTTTACTTAAGGGGGCGGTTCATTAGGAATTTGTTAACGTTGGACTTGAACACATCCAAGTTGTAGTCCGGTGGGAAGCAGGCAGACGGAACATAGGATTAGTGAATCTCTTGACAAAGGCTTCCTTTCTAAGGCAATTGCTCTCAACATATCAAAGGCCTTCGATAAGGTATGGCATAAGGGCCTGCTTTACAAGATTTCTAGCTACGGTATAACTGGAAATGTTTTCTCAATCACTAAATCATTTCTCTTCGATAGGTTCATAAGAGTAGTGGTTGAAATCAGAGGCCCACAGTATTAATGCTGGAGTCCCTCAGGGGTCAATCCTGGGCCCAACTCTCTTCCTGAGCTACACAAGGCCATCAACTCCCATATTTCCTCCTATAACACAGAGCACGCTAGGTAACATACAAATATCTGTGCATGAGGTCGCCAAGCTAATCAAGAACCTTGATTCCAGTAAAGCAACTGGCCCTGACGGTATCCCAATTATAATGTTAAAAAAGCTTCAACCTGAACTTGCTCCCATACTTACGAAACTGTTTAAGCGTTGCCTTAAGGAGAAGTGCTTTCCGACTCTCTGGAAAACCTCATCAGTATGCCCTGTATTTAAGAATTCAGGTGATAAGTCATCTCCCTCTCAGTACAGACCAATAAGCCTCCTGTGTGTTATGAGTAAGTTGCTGGAATCCATATTAAATAGAGAAATAGTAAACCACCTCAGCAGAAACAATCTTCTTAGTGACACACAATATGGTTTCCGTTCTGCAACATCTACCGCAGATGTGCTGACGGTTATATCTCACAGGATTAGTAAATCTCTTTATAACCCTAACACCCTCTCTTGTCAGAGGTCCGGGCCGCATCCGTCGCTATCCTGGTCCACGGGAGCATACTTGTGATGTACTTCTGGCCGTGTTCGTTGCAACCCAGCAGGGCTACATTCTTACTTGTCTAGTGGTGGACCCCTCAAAGGTGACCAGACTCTCACTGGTCACTGGAAAATATCTTTCTGCTGCTCAGTGCACGCGAAATGTGCATGACCCTAAGTCCGTGTGGCAACATTTTCAATTTCGGCCGTCACTCTGGCTTCGTGCTGGATCCAGTCTATCTCTTTCATCATCTGAAATAAATCTTCATTCAGGCCGGCAATCGAGAAAGAAAGAAAAACTCTGGTTCATTTTCGTAAAAACCAACAAAATAATTATTCATAAACCATTCTACACTTGTTTAAAAGTCGAGTTCCTTGATCCGAGCTACATGATGCAGGTTGTATAACTTAAGTTCCTCTAATTAATTTCCCAGCTAAGAACAAGAGCCTTTCAACTTAGCTCCTATGAGGGTTTCGCCCCCCTCGCCCCAGGCGAGGTGAGAGCGATGTGGATGCCTCGATGCCAGCCAGTAAAAAGGACCCTAACTCTAAAAAGCCAATCGTTTTTATAAAACTGGCCTCTTCTCCCCTCTCTCATATTGAAGATTACTTTTCCTTTTTTTTTTCTCTGAACCTCTTTTTTTTCTCGATCCCATTATCTTATTCTTTTCTTCTCTCGTGAACTCCTTTCTCTATCCCCTTATTTTATTCTTTTCATTTTCTATTTTCTTGTGGCCCTTTTCGTCCTCTTTCATGACCATATCTCTCCCTAGGTTCAATTTATTTATTTATCTGTCCAACTAACTTATCACTGGCTTGGTGGTCTGGCAGTTAAATACAACAGGTGGACCCAAATGACAACATCTCCCAGACACCAAATCAGACCTTTTGAATCCAAGTCATTGTACCTGTCTCACTCAATTAGTAGTTAAAATTCATTTTTATCAAATCCAACTGGAAAAACAATCTCTTGTTCCACGAATCCTGTTATCAGATTTTATATTTGCCTTTCATTGAAAAAGATACTATTTCTTCTCTGGTTGACAGAAATCTCATAAACATCTGTTTTTCCTTGACCAAGTGTCAGCATGCCCCCCCCCCCTGACCATACCTCATCCTCTCCCATCTTCATCTAGCTGTATAGGATATCTGGCACTGCCTGGGATCCCATTACATCTTGACAAAGGCTTCCTTTCTAGGGCAATTGCTCTTAACATATCAAAGGCCTTCGACAAGGTATGGCATAAGGGCCTACTTCACAAGATGTTCAGCTACGGTATAACTGGAAATGTTTTCTCAATCATTAAATCATTTCTCTCCGATAGGCTCATAAGAGTAGTGGTCGATGGACAAAAATCAGAGGCCTGCAGTATTAATGCTGGAGTCCCTCAAGGGTCAATCTTGGGCCCAACTGTCTTCCTGATTTACATCAATGACCTCCCTAAACACCTACTTAAATCATTCGTTGACATCTATGTTGATGACACGACCATCTACGGCAACACATCAAAGGCTGTAAATGACAAAGTTCTCTCTGATTCTCTCTCCTTTGATCTCGAGCGCGTGGTTCAGTGGGGGAAGACGTGGCTGGTTACCTTTAATGCATCTAAAACCAAACTCCTATCTTTACATCATCAACGCTCTGATCCCCATCTGGCATCAATTGAAATGGATGGCTCTCGTCTAGGAGAAGCCCCATGTTTTGACAAGCTTCTGGGTTTGACCTTTACTCCTGATCTGAAATGGAACACGTACATCAAGTCTGTTGCCAAGGTCGCTGGAAAGATGGTGGGATCCTTCTACCGCTACAGAAGATATCTTACTACTGATGCAATTCTCTATCTATATAAAAGTACGTCCAAGAATGGAATACTGCTGCCATATCTGGGCAGGAGCTGCTAAAAACAGCCTATCCTGCCTTTACAGAGTACAAAATAGACTTTGTGGCTTAGTGGGGGATGCCCTTTTCTCTACCCTGCAACCTCTCTCCCACAGAAGAGACGTTGCGAGCCTATCCTTGTTTTATCGTTATTTCCATGGCAGGTGCTCGTCTGAACTCCAATCTCTGGTCGCCCCTCGCCAATCTTTCACAAAAAACACCCATCTAGCTGAATCCACTGTGAAAAATTTCCCCCACTCTTTATCTGTGCCTAAATCAAAATGTGGATTCCATGAACAAAGCTTCTTTCTTAGAACTGCACGCCTGTGGAACTCTATTCCATCTGCCTGCTTCCCACCTGACTACAACTTGGATGTCTTCAAGTCCAACGTTAACAAATTCCTAATGAACCGCCCCCTTAAGTAAACACTTCATCAAATCTCCACACTAACGTACTGTACTTGCAATAACCCTTATCCCTGAGTGGCTTCCGGGCCTTGATAAGTGGTGACCACCGTGTAAAAAAAAAAAAAATAGTTCTAGCAGAGGAAGTTGCTGCAGAATGCAGGATTTGTGGTAAGACCTCAGAGTCAATTGCACACCTTGCAGCAGGGTGTAGTGGATTGGCCCAAAGAGGGAGTACCGCAAAAGACACGATCGCATGTGACTCCAGATATATTGGGAAGTGTGTAAGAAGGTTGGGGTGAAGTGTGCTGGAAAATGGTTTGAGGAGGTGCCTGATGAAGTGAAAACAAGTGAGGATGGCAAGGTAGAGGTACGGTGGGACAAAATTGTCATAACGACCAAGCAATTGGAACATAATCGTCCGGATATTGTCGACATTGACAAGGTCTCAAAAAACTGGCAGATTGTAGACTTTTCAATACCCTGGGACAGGAATGTGAAAGAGAAGGAGAACGAGAAGTGGAGCAATTATGCTCCATTGGCCTTCGAGATAAGGCGTATACACGGGGTTAAAACACAAATAATCCCGGTGGTAGCTGGTACACTAGGAGTAGTATCAAGTCGTCTGGAAGGACAATTGAAAATTACTATTGTAGGTACCACCAACATCCTTAGAAAAACTCTTGCTCTTTTAAGCTCCTGGTTTGGAGCCGGGATTGAGGGAAATCCTCTGGAAATAAATATCATCCCTTTCCAGAGAGACGTTGATAAACGGAATCAGAATTATTATTATTATTGTTGTTGTGGTTGTTGTTGGCGGCAACCTTCTGTCTGTTGAGACAATGGCATTCTACACCTGGTTTGGTTTACTATAGCGTCTGCTGTGGCTAAATATTCCAATTTTACATTTGCAGCTATGTTGGCAGATGCTGCATGATTTTAAAGCATTTCAACTGATTAAAACACATTTGTATCTTTGTCTAATGCAAAGCAACAAAGCTTTTTGGCTAAAACGTCAAGCAGAGGTTTGCTAGTCATGAGTTGAGTCGAGTCGAGTTTCGTTGTTCACAACACAAGATACACATTGATGTTCTCTATTTGCATATCTTAAACGCTTCTCTCACTCCTCCTAGTGACTCGCCTTTTAGAATTTCAGGCACACCCAATTTACATACACCACACGAGACTGCTGGAGATCTACGCATGACTGGAGGCTTTAAAAGACAACAGCCGCCATCTTGGGCCTTTTTTTTTTTCTTTTTCTGTCTTTCAGCCTGCTGCCGAGACAGATTCTGAGGTAGGTCCTTTTTATGTCAATCACACTCCCTCCTGATCTCATGATCACAGAAATGGCAATGAGGTGGTGATCGCTGTTGCCGGGTGCTTCTCCAAAGGGGAACGATGCATGCCTCTTCTTCACTTAAGCTCTCGTCTGCGGACTGGGTGTTGAAGAATACCGCTTCCGCTGGGAGGCTACTGATATCAGAGTCACCTTCTGAGGGAGCTGCTGTGAACCAGAACGATGTCTCACTGGTCCCTGACTCAGAGTCAGACTCGTTCCCGTTGTTCACGGGTAGCAGCAATTGTGTTGTCGGCCGTAAGTCCTTAATGTGACAGGGCACACCGTCAACACATACTGCTTGCTTGCTGATCGCTTCAGTGATGCGTCCAAGTCCATACTGAGTCGTACATTTGCCATGCAAGTTCTTGATCCAGACAACATCCCCTTTTTCCAGCCTCCCTCCAGTTACTTTCGTCTTAGATACTAGGTTCGTTTCTATGCTCTTCACCCTAACGTGATACATGTACAATGTGTCGGCCGGTGCTGTAGAGGGTGATACTTTGGAGTCACGTTGTATAAATAAACTGCTTAAGACACCGCACAGCCCGTTCTGGCTGCGATAGTTTTGACAGTCCTATGATTTCGCTCAATAATCCCATTCCCGCTCGGTATGTAGGCACATCGAAATTGCAGATGTATTCCCCAACCATCGGCAAACTTTTTGAATTTTTCACTGGTGAAAGCGATGCTGTTGCCAGTTAGTATCTCCATGGGGGGGAGGGGGCATGTTCGAGGAAGATGCTGTTTAACTGATGGATGACTGCTGCTGTATCTTGCCAGTGGAGAACCCGTCATATCGCAAACCTAGATGGGCCGCAGTCAATGAACGTTAGGTAATCCTCGCCATTGTGGTGAGTAACATCTATCACCAGCCGGCTCCAGTGGCTCTTTACGTCCAGTTTTCCTTTTACCCAGCAAACAGATGCCGGAGCGATGTATTGACAAGCCACGCAGCTCTCAACCACTCTTTTAACGTCTGCTTTTCATACTTCAGGGTCATCTAATTTAGCAAAATACAAGGTTCGCTTGATCCCTGGATGTCCACTTTGGTGGTGAACTTCCTTGATTCGATCAAACTGAGCAGAACACACTGCTGCGGCGCAGGTCGTTTGTATAGGTTCGATGGTTCTTCTAGTGGCGTCAATCCATCTCCGGGGAACTCTTGTTAAACAATCGGCCTTGTTCAGGCTGGATCTAACCAGGGAGATTTCCATTGACAATGCATATTCTTCTTTGGTCCTCATGATGATCGAGCCACTGCCAGATGAGCATCTTGCATGTAGCCTTAGTTTGTACTCTGGCCCTCCCGGTAAGGGTGTCCGAAATCCACTTGTGGATGCAAGCAGAATCTGTAAACAGCCACAGGGTAGTCGACTTCCAGAGGATCGCCAAGTTTATCCCCTTGATGACGGTATCAAGCTCTGCCAGCTTTATATGCTTGGAGTCCCGTTCTGGGTGTAACCAGCAGGCATCTTCCATTATGGCCCCATCATGGATTATTGCTACATCTGTGGAAAGAGAGCTTGCATCAACCCACACACTCAGGTCCCGGCTGTCGACGCACCATCTACCCCATGCATGGTCCTCCTTGCGCACTCTGGTGAGGACTTCCTTCAGCATTGTTTTGAGAGGGGCATCGTGTACCACATCGTCCCATCCAGTGGTGACCTCAGACGCTCTCCTCTTTATGAACGCCACTGCAATACAAAGCCAGCCGCCTACAGGGAGCTGTCCAACCAATTTTCTGCACCAAGAAAATACGTTTCTTTGCATGACATCGTGGGGCATGTCTGGGACTTCATTTCCCCTTTTCCAATGCAGGACACGTCTTCTCTCTGGACCTGTAAACCGAGCACCTGTGCGCCATCCTGTAGTCTCTTCAGCTCCTTACTGAGAAGTCCAAATTTGCAGATACAACCCCTTCATTCACGTAAACGTCATCAATATATGCAGATTTTGCCTGCCTTATGTGCTCATCCTGAGCCAGAATGGTGTCAACAATCATTTGCATAATTGATGGCGCCATACGGTTTAAGCAGTATCTCTTCCTCTTAACCAGAAGATCAAGCATGCACACATTAGACTCTGCTTTCCACCATTCCTGTAATTTATCAGTGCATACGTCTGCGTGGGCCGTAAACGTGTTTACATGTTTGTGAACTCCCTATAATCGAGCACCGGCCTCACTTTTTGTTTGTTTGGCTGGACGACCGTCATTAGTGGGATTAAACACTTTGGAGGCCCCAATGTCTTCTCAGGATAAGGAACCAGCCATTCATTGTCGATCCAGGTCTGTAGTTCCCTATTATACTCTATGCGAGCTCTGGGGGAAATCTTGTACTCTGGCACTCTATTGAACAAATTCTCTGGCGGTTGTTTCTCTGACCCCTTCCAAGCCACAGTCCAGGACTTCGTGCACTGGTCAAACTCCGCACAAAAATCAGGCTTATCTAGAGTGACTGCCACGTAAATGCACTTTTGCATTGGGAGAACATCACGTTCCCGGCTCCATCTATTACAACTCTGCCCAGCTGCACAATTGCGCCCATTCCTAAGAGTAAATCGTACCCAAGTAGATCCCTGTCCATACTTCATACCGAGGCTTATGTGGATGACAACCTCTCGGCAAGCAGACAACGAGCTCCTGCCTATAGTCAGCACTGGAGTTCTTGTTGTTTTCCAAGTATCGTAATGTTCTTTGTGCACAAGTATCTGGGCACAACCTGTGTCCACAAGCATGTGGCACTCACGCCCATTAATGCGTAAGCTCACCACAGGTAGCGCTTTGTTTAATGACAATCTGGGGAGAAGACTGGCGCTGTAACTTCCTCCTGTAGACCGTTTCCCAGACAGGCGCAAGCCAGGTGTCCCCAGTTTTTGCATTTGTGACACTGCAGTCCGGTAGGCTTCTGGGTCGTAGACCACGACAAAAGGCAATTAAGGGCCCAATGGTTTGGACCCCCGCATCTGAAGCAGTTAACACTTCTGGTGTTCTCACTAGCTGTAGTAGGTGCACATCCATTCCCTTTATCCAACACTGGTGGCATTTCACCTACCAGGCGTGCTAGCTGCTGCAAATCCGTCAAAAACCTCCATGGTCTCTCCTGGCTGAAGGCGGCAGGCAGTGAACTGTTCCAATGCCGTAAACGAATTCGTCTTGTAAGCCTTTACAAGGGCACACTTGATTTCCTAGAGGTTCCTGTGGAACTCTGTTCCGTCTGCCTGCTTCCCACTGGACTACAACTTGGATGTCTTCAAGTCCAACGTTAACAAGTTCCTGATGAACCGCCCCCTTAAGTAAACACTTCATCAAATCTCCATACTAACGTAATGTACTTGCAATAAACCTTATCCCTGAGTGGCTTCCGGGCCTTGATAAGTGGTGATCACTGTGTAAAAAAAAAGAAAAAAAAAGGGTCACTCTGTTCGTCCTCCGAGAGTTGCTGATACGTCTCACGAGCCACACCCTTCGGCTGCAGCAGCAGTACTCATTCCACCTTGATTACCTTGCACAGCTCACACATTAAATCTACATCCTCTAGCCATTCTACTATTGGAACGTTCGTAGTTGCGCCACTGAACTCGGGGATGAGTCAGAGGTCAACCTGTCTTAGAGCCATGATTAGAATACAGCCGAAATAGCTTGTATCAGAAGTCTTTGTCTAACGTAAAGCAACAAAACTTTTTGGTTAAAACGTCAAGCAGAGGTTTGCTAGTCACAAGTTGAGTAGAGTAGACTTCATTGTTCACAACACGAGATACACCTCAACGTTCTCTATTCGCATGTCTTAAACGCTTCTTTCACTCCTCCCAGCGACTCACCTTTTATAATGTTTCAAGCACACCTAATTTGCATATACCACACGAGACTGCTGGAGATCTACACGTGACTGGAGGCTTTAAAAGATAACAGCCGCCATCTTGGCCTCTTTTTTTCTGTCTTTCAGCCTGCTGCCGAGACAGATTCTCACCCATTCTGAGGTAGGTCCTCTCTATGTCTATCACACTACAGTTATAGTCAGCGGTAGGAATGGTCGGAGGAGGCAGGGGTGGATTGTAGGTTCTCTTGTTTTTACATTGTCTTTCTCTCTTCTTTTCTGTTCACCAGCCTATGCGATCCGATGACTCTGATTCGAGATCGTGTGGCTGAATGCCACAAGTCTTCAGGTGTCTATTGCTGAGTTGGTTGTCTGATTAGCTGTGTTCCAGAGACCAACTCGCCATACAGATATCTTTTGGGATGCAACCAACTTCCATCCTGCACACATGACCAAGCCAACGCAAGCGTCTCTGAGCTAGAAAGGCAAACATGCTTCATATGCCAGCCTGGGACAAAATGACTGTCTTTGTGACTCGATCCTGCTAGGAGGTGTCTAAAAGACGTCTGAGATTGCGCATGAGGAAAACATTCGTTCTTGGTGTGAATACAAAATCCAGGACTCACTACCATAAAGAAGAGTACTCAGCATACAGGCCTGATATACTTATATCTTTATGTTTAGTGTCAGCAAAGTGTTATCCCACATTCTCTTGGCTTTGCCTATCCTTATGTTGAGTTCTGCATTCAGAGACAAGTTGCTGGTGATGGTGGATCCGAGGTATGTGAACTTGTCTACCACCTCCAGGTGTTACGTGGTGGGTGTTATTAAGATGACGTATATTCTGTATTGTTGTTGTTCGTCTTAGGACAGTCTTAGTGAGAGATTAGAGTCTTAGGAGTGTTCATGTGTTGAGTGTTCATATGTCTTAAGATGTTCATGTTGTAAGAGACAGCATATTGGAGATATAAACAGGTATATATAAAGAGAGAGACAGTTCTTTATATATATATATATAATAGACAATGTACATGTTACTACACAATGAGAGGAGATTGGATATATAGATAGATAGACCGAGAGTTCGACATTTATACTTTTGACAGTTCTGTGAACGGGAGTGTCTCTATAACATTTATACTTTCTAACATATTTTTTAGATGATGATTTTATCAAGGTCCTTATAACATAAGTGGACAATACCCTTTCTGTTGAATAACAACACGGAGACGCAGATACAAAAACACATGATGATGTCCTTTATTTCATGACCGGTCCTGATTTCGCTCGAGGAATTCAAAGTTTCTTTACATGGCTTTTCTTCTCTAACCTTTGCTTCCAAGGTTTGGTGTTAGCATCTGTCTCTGACCTCTCTTTCTTGGCTCTTTACATAGCTTTTCTTTAACCTTCGCTCCCAAGGTTTGGTGTCAGTGGCTGTCTCTGACCTCTCTCTCCCCTCTTTCTCCCTTCTTCCCAGACTGCATCTCAAACTCTCCCTATATTGAGAACTCGTCACGTCATCGCATGATTAAACATGTGCTCATTGAGCACATTGCCTTGACATGCGTCATGTTGCAAAACTTGACATGACCCCGAGTTCAGTAACCTATTTTTAGAATAACCTCTTTACAAAATATGTTTACATTTTCAATTAACGATTAAATTCCTTATTTTAATTTTCGTTTTTATAACAGAAACAAATTTCATCATTACATTCCTTTTCCAATAAAATATCTAACTATTTTGTGTGAGCTAAACAATTGCGATTCCACATTCTTTATTTTCAATAACATTCTGTATTTATTTTAACTTATGATTAGAATTCTCAATTCCAAATCTAGCTTCGCAAGTTCGAATCCTTGACTATCCTATTTCATATTTACTCATTTACAAGAACAGGCTCTGTTATTGTAACACAGTGGGTGGTCGCCAATTGTGATTTTAAAGGTGATGTTGATATCTTGGTTCATAATGTTGGTTTTCTTCAGACTGATTGTGAGGGAGAAGTCTGTACATGTTTGCACAGCAGGAGATGAGTCATTGAAGACTTTCCTCAGGATGAGCAACAAGAGCTTCATCATCTGCGAAGAGCATATCTCTAATGAGTACTTTGTGCTTGTTTTCGCTCTGAGATGAGCGAGGTTGAATAGGTTACCGTTGCTCCTAGTGTGGAGAAAGATGCCATCATCTGACTTGTGGAATGCATAGTTCAGGAGCAAAGAGAAGTATATGCCAAAGAGTATAGGTGCCAAGATGCATCCTTGCTTCATGCCGTTCTTGATTGGGAAGCGGTCCAAGGAAGATCCATTGTACTGGACAATGTTCATCATGCCATCATGAAATCATATTATAACCTTAAGAAGTTGGGGGGGGGCATCCAATCCTGAGAAGGAGGGTGAAAAGACCCGATCTACTGACCAAATCAAATGCCTTGGTCAGTTCGATGAAGGCGAGATATAAGGGATTTCTCTGTTTGCGTCATTTTTCTTGCAGCTATCTTATCGAGAACACCATGTCAATCGTTGATTGGCCCAAAACCTACATTGTGACTCTGGGTAAATATGGTCATCCAGCAGTTGAAAGTGGTTAAGGACCACTCGTGCAAAGGCTTTGCCCACAATGCTGAAGAGGTAGATTCTGCGATAGTTGTTACAGTGACTACGGTCGCCCGTGTTCTTGTAGAGCGTGACAATCTTTGCATCCTGCATATCCTGGGGTATCATGCCCTCTTCCCAACACTGTAATGGTGACCCAGGAATGAGTTCTTTCTTCTTGCTTTCAAAATTTCTGGTGGAATTCCATCACTGCCTAGAGCCTTTCCACAGGAGAGTGAGTCAATGTCCTTCATCAGTTCATCGATTGTGGGTGGGGAGTTGAGCTCGTCCATGTGTTCTGAATAGCTTTGTCACTGATGACGTTTTCCCTTGAGGATAGCTTTTGGTAGTGTTCAGCCCATTTCTCCATTTGTTTAACACAATTTTTGATGATATATATATATATGTATGTGTGTGTGTGTATATATATATATATATATATATATATATATATATATATATATATATGTTTATGAAAACAAATGCTTTTCCATTATATTTCACCCTTTATATAGTTTTGTTGATGGTTCACTAATATCATTAATTAATTTCTTAATTCTCGAAGGAAAAATCGACTCTAACACATTTTTGGTCTTTTTTTCTCATCAAAGCTTTCTTTGAGTTCATATATTAAATCCATTGCTCTTTCTACTTCTAATAAAGTCAATTCTCTTTATCTTTATCTAAACACTTTCTCTCAGATAATGCCATTCCTTATCTCTACATCATCATCATCATCATCATCATCATCATCGTCATACCGTATGAATCTGAAGATTCTATTGTTGGCATTAGTTTCCTTGATATTTTTCTCATCATAATTATTTCTAGAAAGACATTACGTTCTTATGGGAGGAACCACATGAAGGTGGCCAACATTATAAGTCAAAGTAATTTTTGTGGAACGAACTGGATGCGAACTAGGGACACCTGGGTTGTCAGTCCACTAACCACTGCATCACCGTCACTACTTGCTTCCTATTCCAGTAACTTCTTTTCAAAGAACTGCAAGCTTGTGGCATTCTGATCTTGCTTTTTCCCCCTTCTACATACAGCCTTGATTTTTTCAAGACTAATGTCAATAGGCATCTCTTGTCTTTACGATAACAATGTTTAGAAAATGTAAGCAACCAAAAAATATGTTTGAAATTACGAAAAACCTGAAAAATATTTTTTGAGCAATCTAAAAAAATGGCCAGAAAATTTAAACAATAAAAAATGTTTGAAATTTTTTACACAACCTAAAAAATGTCCATATTTTTTAACAACTTAAAAATGTCCAAGAAATCCAAACCAAAAAAATGCTTTAAATAATGGAAAATCTAAATAAACATCCAGAAAATTTAAATAACCTGATTAATAACCTCATCTTCAACTATTTCTCTAACTTTCTTCAGCTGGTTAATCGCAACGGGATCGAAATGCTGAGTTTCTTAACTTATTGCCTTCCGTAGTTGTTGGTTCCAAGTGAGCATTGTCTGAAGATAGCGGTTTCAGTCCTACCCAAAGCAGGCCAGAGGATTATTTGGCCAAAACGTGGTGAGGTAACAATAATTATGGAAGGCAGTAATTACTAAGGATAGAGTTTAGACTCAGCATTCCTATTCCGCTGCAGTTAACCACCTGATGAAGGCCAGAGAAATAGTTGGCCGAAACGTTGTGAAACAATAACTAATAAAGATGAGGATAACAGCCTGCAAATAAACAAATAAATATACAAGTTACTCATCAATAAAAATAATAACGAAAACTGCTTGAAATTATTAAAAAAATAATTTAAAAAAACGGCAAATAAAGAATTTACTCTATAAAAGTAGATTCGTAAAAGAGTTTCTATATTTTTTAACCTTTCTTGAATAGATCGAGGGGGGAAGTCAGCTTTACACGTATCCTGCCAAGTCATTTTGACAAAACCTGAAATATTATACAAGTGATTTGTGCTGAGTTCATTATGGCTGAATGTTTTAAAATAGCATCATTATTTATAGTTATTTCTTTTATCGTAAGCATTTTTCCTGTCACATCAGTTGTATCATCTCACATGCCTTAAATTGTACATGTTCTTATGTAAATATATCGTTGAATTTGCTTACATAGGAATCCAGCAGTTCTGTGTGTGGAATCACCTGTGTTGTCGCCTTAGGCAATAAATCCTTACATATAAAAACATCATGAAAAATAGCAGTAAAATAAATGAAATATTTTATCTAAACTCTATAATAAATATGGCAGAAAATCGAATGAACACATATACAAGGCAATTACAACAGAAACCCTAGAAAATGACTTTCAGTCTGTAGTTGAATGGGGCCGTAAATGGATGGTAACATTTAATGCTACTAAGACTAAGCTACTTTCTTATAACTGCAAAAACTTTCTCAACCACCGATTGGCATGACAAATAACATTCTGAGAGCCCATGCTTCAAACTTCTCGGCTTAACATTCACAGGAAACATGAATTGAAACAAATACATTAAGGACAGTGCTAAGGTTGCTGCAAAGAAGGTGGGCTCTCTCTACCATGCTAGAAAATTATGCACACCTGAAAGTATTATATATTTTTATCAAGCCACAATTCAGTCATGCATAGAGTTTTATTGCTACATATGGGCTTGTGCATCTACTGATAGTCTTTCACTCTTAGCATCCAAAAAAGTTTCAAACCCAATAGTTCCAACTCTATTGACATGCTCCAACCTCTGTCCCATCGCCACAATATTGCACCTCTGTGCCTGTTTTACAAGTATTTTAATGGAATGTGCTGTGATAAACTCATAACACTTGTGCCCCCTTTGACGTATATACTCTCGAATAATCTGACAATCAGCAAAATCCCACCCCTTCACTGTTGAGGACCGTAGATGCCAGAAATTCTTTCTATCCTAATAATTTATTCTCTCAGATTGCTAGATTTTAGAATTCCTTCCTACTTTCCTGACTGCACTGACATTCATAAGTTTAAATGTAATGTGAGCAGACATTTCGCTATTCAACTCCCCACAATCTTCTGTTAGACACGATTCCGAAGGTAGCCCCTTACCTTGTTTGGAGTGAAAAAAGAATAAAAAAAATAAAAAAACAAAACTTTTTTGTTGTGTGCATATTTTTACTTATAAACTCCAAAAATTGCACCAAATACGGCATGAAGCACCGTTCACATTTCAAGTTATAGAGAAATAAAATGTCAATACTCTAACTGCTAATACTAAAAATGAACAATTATAGGCTCCAAAACTATTGGGCAAAATGACACCAAAGATAGCAGGAAGCAATCTTAAGATCTAGAATGTGATAAAATTTAATACCATTACTGCTAATGCTAAATATAAACATTTATGCACTCCCAAACTATTGGACCAAATTGCACAAAATATGCATCAAAAGACCTCGGTATTCTGTATACAATGAAATTAGCAATACTTATAATACTTAAATAGCACTTTAAAGGTTTTGTAAAGCTTACGGGAATCTTCTACTGAAGCAGCTTGCTTCATCTCTTCAGCGATGTTTCGCCAGTAGGTATTGAGATTAGTCTTCGCAGAACAGACAGTCTTGCAACGCAATTGGTGGAAGTTGTCATTCTCCGAGCATTTGGTTTGATTGGCAAGTTCTGTGGCCAGAGATCCAGTTCTTTGATCGCTGTCTAGTTTTACCCAGGGTCTGTGAGGCGACTTTATTAAATGATTGCCAGTACCTTCCACTGAGTACTCAATGGGTTGAAGTGCTTGGAGATCAGTAAAGTGATTTGATAACTGGAGCTGAAACTCGGCTTTGGTTTGCTGGCATCTGAGTTGTGAGATATGGTATTTCATAGTGGTTAGATGGTGGGTTGACTGCAACTTTGATTAAACCATGTCATCGTCAGAGCCATGTTTAATGCCTGTTTTGGCTCTCCTGAATGTACTACAGTCCAGGGCATTTGAGGCCCAGCGGGATTTGACCAGAATGTGGTCAATTTGGTTTCTAGTGACACTGTCATTTGAGTATCGAGTCACCAGGTGCGGGAGGAGTGCTGGAATTGGGTGCTAGACACAGTTAGCCGGTTTGCAGCAGCAAAGTCAATCAGCTGTTCTCTGCTTAAGAAGTGGTCACCAATGGCGAATGAGTCAATAACGTGTTTTGATCTTCGGGACTGGTGTGGGTGTTAAAGTCTCATGTTGGTATACTATCCATAACAGCCTGGGGGCTGTCATCGAAGGTGTCCTTAGTGACATCATCGATATTAAAAGTGGAGGCGTATACAGCCACCACAGTGATATTGAATAGATTACCTCACAGAAGAATACGAGTGAGATGTGGAGAGATTGGTTCCCAGGCAAGGAGAGCATTGTTTGCCTGATTGCTTTTTTTTTGTTTTTATTCAATTTTCACCCCAAACAAGGCACAGTGCCACTTTGAAGTAGGGGGCTACTATTGGGGACATAATTTGCGGGGCATTATGAAGGGAGATAAGTAGAAAGATGTTTGTTCACATTACACTTGAACTTCTGCATATCAATAGAGTTGGGAAAGCAGAATCCCGGAAGGGAGTTCCAAAGACTTACAGTTTTTGGGAAGAAAATATTGGAGTATAAGGCTTTCTTACACCTAAGGATGTCTACTGCTAAGAGGTGGGACTTAGTTTCTTGTCGGATTTGTCGGGGTAGTCACATGGAAGAGGTATAAGTGCCTGCAGTTTGTCAGAGCATTTACCATTAAAGTATTTGTAGAACAGGCAGAGGGATGCAACATTTCGTCGATGAGACAGAGGCTGACACGTAGATGACAGTTTAGGACCTATCAGGTTGACAACTCTCTTTTGAACTCTGTCCAGGAGTGAGAGACAAGCAGCAGATGCACCAGCCCAAATGTGACAACAATACTCCATACATGGGCAAATAGTGGGCTTATATAGGTACAGGATACTTTCAGGCATAAGTAATTTTCTGGCACGGTAGAGAGAGCTAACCTTCTTTGCAGCAGCCTTGGCAATGCTCTCAATCTATATATTCCAGTTCATGTTCCCTGTAAATGTTAGGCCGAGGAGTTTAAAAGAAGTACTTTCAGGCAATGTGTTCTTGGCCATTGCTATTGGTGGTAGAAAAGGTTTCTTGTAGTTATTGAAGGAAACAAGCTTAGTCTTGGCAGCATTGAATGTGACCATCCATTTTTGTTCCCATTCCATTACAGATTTGAGATCATCCTCTAATGTTTTTTCCATTTCCTTAGATATATATTCATTTGTTTTCCCCTCATGCCTGTTATAGAGAGTGGTCGTCATTGGCAAATATACCCATCTCCGAAACAATTTTATCAGGGAGGTCATTTATGAATATTAGGAACAATAAAGGTCCAAGGATAGACCCTTGAGGTACTCCTGCATTTATGTCATATTGTTTAGATGTACGACCGTCGAGGACAACCTGGATTTTTCTATTACTTAAGAAGGATTTAATTACATTATGTATTCTTCCAGTGATACCATATGATTTAATTTTCCTTAGAAGACCATCGTGCCATACCCTGTCAAAAACCTTAGATATATCAAGGCCTACCGCTCTACCCCTCCCTCTGTTTTGTCCAGTGAACGGTATATACATTCAGAGACTACAGTTAAGATATCTACTGTTGAACAGGCTTCCCTAAATCGATATTGTTTGTTGGTCAGGAGTTTAGCAGCTGTTAGGTATTGGACTAGGGCTTGATTAACTAAGGACTCAAATATTTTGGCGAAAAGCGGGAGGAGGATAATGGGGCGATAATTTAGTGGGTCAGTTCCTTCACCAGAATTCTTGAAGACTGGTACCACAGAGGCGGTTTTCCAGCAGTCGGGAAAGCAAGATTCGTTAAGGCATTTATTGTAAAGTTTGGAGAGAACTGGAGCAACCTCAGCAGAGCATTATTTTAATAGCACAGCCGGGATGAGATCTGGTCCACATGCTTTTGAGGTGTCTAAGGTTTTTATGATACCATGCACCTGAGAAGGGGTGATTCTCAAATTGTCTAGTATGGCGTCTATCCGCAAAGGAAAGTCAGGGAGTGAGTGGTGTGCCGGGTCCAGAGGGCCAGTACTACACCATGGCGCTCAGATCCATCTGAGGGATCACTGTAATGAAGATGATAGGCAGCATCCAATAGAAGTACTTTGATAGTCTTGTAACCTTGGTCTGCAAGTCTGACCTCCGAAAGGCAGACAATGTCGACCTTGTAATGAGCCCTTGGGTTTCTTCAAGTTTCAGTGTATGCACGTCCCAGCAAGCTACATGATGGATCATCTTTCGTCCAAATAGTCCAGTTCATTGATTTGACACCTACAGTGCTGAAGCCACGAGGGTGTCGGCTCCCTGTAGTTGTGATTGAGTTATGCTGGTTTGGTTTATCCATTAGGGTTGCATAGGAATTTGAAAAAAGCCCGATTGACTACCATACACTCATTAATCCTTATTCTTGAGTGGCCTCCAGGCCTTGATAAGTGGTGACTCCTTTGTAAAAAAAAAAAAAAAAAATCAACGCAAGATGGGAGTGAATCATTTTCATGATATTGGACTATATTCGATATTGAGTTACTCAGAATGCAAAATTGATCGACTCCTCAGGCTACAATGAGAAATAATTTATTAGTTCAAAAATGTATAAATTCTTTTGCATCATAAGAATTATTGACATTTGGTTATTTGTTAAGAGCATAACATTTATTGAAACTATGGCTATCAGATTGTAGACATTATCTATGTGATGACCTTATAAATCATATTTTCAGCATAGCTGTTTTGAACTTAAATGCTTTTATGACTTTTGCCAAGATATGAAGTCGAAAAAGACAAATTGATGCATTTGGTTTAGAACAATAAAAACATAAACTGCTATTGTATATCTGCCAAGAAAGAATTATTAACTGCAAACAAAAACTTGAACTAATATGAAGTCTAAACACAGAATAATATTCAATTCAATGGTAAAAAAAAAAATCAGAACTTTTTTGGCAACCTGCCACCCAATATCAGATCTTTTTCTTATCAAGTGTTTTAGTATCTTCGAATCTGCAATGATTTTACTCTTGAAAAATGTTATAAAATTATCAAGAAGACTTTTTATGAGGTCAATAAAGAATCTTATAAACTTACTGATATATATCTGTATATATTTAGGCAGCATTCTTTTCTTTAGGCATGTTTCATTAAATAATGTAGACATCTCCTGTCTACAAATTTTGGTTTAGATCTTTTCTAATTTTCTTCTGGCAAGAAATGGTTGATATAACTGCCATAGTCAACTTTGACACGAGTACATCCATCATTTACGATAATTATAGAAGTGTTTGTTTTACTTGATAAATCACGTGTTATTAATTTTTTCTTTTTACTCACGTTCACCTCCTAATAAGGCATATCGCCACTTGGACATAAGGTCCTACTATTTGGGACCATGCCTAGGAAAGATTAACAAGATGTTGGTTTACATAACATTTAAACTGTAACCGTGGTCGTTACACTTTACTTTAGTAATTCGTAAAAATAAAAAAAATAAAATAAAAATCCGGGTCGGCATTTTTTCTTTAATTTACAAACACGTTTTTATTACTGTTTCTCTCCCGTCTCGACACCACTTAAAAAGTTTCTCGCTGTCATATGTCCATCTAACCTGGTTCCTGTTTCCCTATTCTCCGATTGCATGCCAGCCACAGTTGGCCCATACTCGTTCTCGACATTATACGTCCATTTTCTTTGACGTTACACTTTGCTTCTCTCTCGAGCACGTGATGTATTTTTCTCTCCTTTTTTTCTTCTTCTTGAGTACACTTCATAATTTACATATCTGTGGAGGGGACTAAAAATTAGAGGATGCCCCTTATATATTCCTTGTGTCTTTTACTTTTGGTCACGGGCAAGCGTGTTGATTTCCCCTCTCAAGGAGAGGAGAACCTTTTCCACCACGAGGTGAGCTCTAAGGACTTATTCCACAAGCCGGTGAGTCTTATTTAACTGTCTCCATTGTACTGTGTTGTGTTGTTCTTTAAATGTTTGTCAGTGTACAAGAAATGTGTAAATGTAATTGGGCTATTGTGCTTTATTTGTATTTTTCTGTTTACTTTAAACTAACATCTGCTTTTTTTCGGCTGCTGCTGCTAATCTCTCCGCCAGTCATCCTTTGCTGCTGCTGATGATATTTCCCACGCGCTCATATGCACTTTGTTAAAAACCTTCTGTAACCAGGGAAACAGGTAGCAAGAAGGGAAATGCAAAATCTAGTTGTTTGACGGAAGAAACTATTAGAATAGAAATCCTTCCGGATTCTTAATGTAGTGATGGTAGTGGGGTTGTGGAGATATGCAAGATGGCAACGTAAGTGGTTCATTTTTTACCATGGCAATATTGGAGTAAATTCAAATCCATTTTTATAACTAAGTAATTGAGATTAATTTTATAGCCCCCTTTTCACACAGATACTCTAAAATTGTTAACCTGACACATTACACAGTAGAATGCTAATGTTTAAGTCGCTTCTGCAGTTAGCGACTGTCACACACACATGCATATATCTTCCTTGATAGGTTTATATTTTCATATCTATATTTGGTTTCTTAACCTCCCGTCTTTCTCTCTTTATTTCTAGATCTCAACACAAACTATAATCCGCATCCTTATTTTGTCTTCTTCACATAGATTTTAATTTTATTCTTTATTTCAATTTTTAATAACATGTGATAGAACTTTCTGATAATATCCCTTATGACGTTGAATACCTGAAATATTTTCATTGCAGACTTAGTTTTCTATAAGCTGTACCCCAGGAAGAGGTCTCTAGTTACGAGTAAGTAGCTGACCAAAACATGCTCATGAATGTGTAGTGATATATCAATGCTTATGTAATATATATATATATATATATATATATATATATATATATATATATATATATATATATATATATTATACACGGCATAATCACGTTGACACACCGGTTCCTGCTGGATCACCGATGTTAAGCAACATTGAACCTACTCAGTACTAAATGGGTGACCATTTGGGACTTCCAAATGCTGTATGTGCTCTCTGCTTATCTCGGCATTGTTTCCAGTCGTTCTTGTCTTCTTCTTGCGACTGGGCTCAAACTGTGCCGACTTAGAAGAGATGTGGTTGAGGATTGTACAACCCTTGCCTCACAATTACACGTGCAACTGCCTCTACAAGTGATATTCTTTGTCTTCCGAGATTGAACGGAGGCATCGATATATATATATATATATATATATATATATATATATATATATATATATATATATATATATATAAACTGCATCAATCGCTTTATTGTAGATTAGTAAAATATCAATATTTCACTAAATATACGTCAGAAAAACTTGAAAATTGTATCATCAAATGACTGTTTCAAGATTAATTATTTCTCAAAAGTTTATTCAAATCTATGCGGTATTCCCGAAGTTATGACATTTTATTTATTATCAAGTTATTTATACTGTCCATCGCTTTATTTATTTATTTTTAATGCCAAAAAAAGGGGCGATTAATGGTTATCAAAAAGGAAAGGATTGTTGCTGGACTCACAGAAGGATTGTTCATCAAAGATTTAGCTATGGAGCTGAAAAAAAATCCAAGAACTTTGGCTTCATTCGTGAGCAACCCTTACACCAAATCCAGAAAGGATAAGGGCACTAGGAGAAACCTTTCGTGATATTCGGAAAATTCGTAGGGAAGTCAACAGAAACGCAAACAGCACCAGTGCTTCTATTTTTGCAAGAGCTGGAATCACTCCAAGATCCAGGCAGATTTGATGTAATGTGTTGAATGGGATGGCAAGGAACATCAAAACTATTCTAAGGCCTCCATTAAGCAAACAACGTAGGAAAAAACGAATGGCTTGGGCACAAACGGATTTTCAACATGTCCTATTTACAGATGAGACCCGTGCTTCTCTTGACGGTCCAGATAAATTGGTCAAAGTTTGGAACTTGAACGGAACTCCAACAATGTTTTGGGCGGGAATCATTGGGGATAAGTAGGTTGGACCATTCCGAGTTCCAGATGGTGTAAAACTTTTTGGATAAGCATTTGTCACCAGGGCTAGATGACCTACCATTGTCACATCGCTTTCAGATGATTTTTATGCATGCCAATGCACCATCCCATTCTGCTAGGGTAACTGCAGCCTTCCTTGAATCTATGGGCTTCTTTGGAGAAACCTTAATAAGCTGGCCACCGTGTTCCGTTTTAACCCTATTGAACATCTCTGGTCAATATTGAAAAGGGGTGTTTGTGAGGGAGGAGAGCAATTTACTTCAAAGGATGCCCTGTGTAGGAAAGTAGTTGATGTCGCCAGAACCATAACTCCTTTTAAGATCAACCAATTAACTTCATTGGTGAACAAAAGGTTGTTTAAAGTTATTTTAAAAAAATGGTGGATATGGCGATAAATAAATCATTTATTTGAGGCTTAAAACCTAGGATGTGCTTTTGTTTTTTATTCTTTAACAAACAATATGATAAAATGTAAAGTTCTCATGATTAGACATTGTATTTTTGCATCGAATACAACATTTTAAGAGACCTGCAATAAAGCAGTGGACAGTGGAAATTGCTTGATAAAGAACAAAATGTCATAATTTTGTGGATATCACATGAATTTGAATAAAATCTTGGGAAATAACTAACCTTAAAGCAGTTATTTGATTATACAAGTTTTATTTTTTTGTGACGTATATTTAGTGAAATATTGATATTTTACTAATCTGCAATAAAACGATTGACTCAGTATATATATATATATATATATATATATATATAGACGTGTACGTAATATACTGAGTTCGCGTAATCTAGTAAATTTTCATCATGAGGAGTGTATTGAAGGTTGAAATTGAATTAAGTCTGGAAATCTTTAAAATTTGCAGGTAAATTTTAAATAATTGATATAAATAATTATATTAAATCCCGAGTTACGTCGGAACTTGCTGTTTGTCGGTAAATTTCTTCAACTCAAATGAGGGTCATTCATCTTTTAAAGATGAAATTATGATGTTTGATTGTTACTTCACGGCTTCATTGTTATCATAGTTCTCGTAGGCATTGGTGCGTTTTATTATTAAAGCAGGAATTCTTGTGCAATTCAGCAAAATTTAGCCGAACATTTTGCCACAGTCTGATTGACATCGCTTTGTCAGACTTAGAGAACTCGGTAACGTTTAAGCAAATGGATTTTGAAAATAATACTAAAAGAATTTGGGATGATTAAGTTATTCTTAGAAAGATAAAATTGGTTTCGGGCAGAAATATGATCTTGATGTGAGTTGAGCTATTTCTTAACAGAAGACTTTTCAGCGTTTCTCTTAACAAAATGGAAATACGAAGAACAAATTTACAATGCGTAGTCAACATGAACTTCTGTGAGTCAACATTCCCAACACATATACAAACAGAGTAAACTACCACATCCCATTATAGTCAAGATTGTATGCTCTTTTTTTACTTCCGGTTTCTGTTCCATAGGCAGGATAATGGTGATAAGCAAGATATGGTCCATTTAGATTAAGATAACTCGAAAGTCCCTCCATTTCCCTATGTTAAGAATTGGTTTCTTATCTGTTTGACCATGTCTAATTATCCATTTAAATGGACAGCAAAAGCCGGAAATCAAGAAGAGCAGGCAATCTTGACTATAACGGTCAAATCCTTAAAGATGCAAAATGATTATCCACAAAACTTTAATTTATTCTTTATTTTTTTATTATGCTGTTGGCATTCTTTCTAGAATGAGGTTGAGTGAATGTTACCAACACCCGTAAGTGAAAGTTATGTTATAGAATTGACTGGATTCGAACTTGACACTACCAGGTTGTCAATTACCAACTAACCAACTTCCCAACAATATCACTTATAGACCAATAGTTTTCACTAGAAGCATCCCATGGTATGATATTATGGGTGACCCGGCTCACGAGAGTTAAGTTGTAAAAAAAAAGGCAAGACACAGGCATGTGTTAACTACATCTCGGTCGCCATTAATCTGACTAGCAAGTCAGTTTATTTACTGCACATGCTTAATGTAAGGTAGATAATTCTTTAGAATTATGTCCCCTTCGTTGTAAACATTACAAATGGATTTTACATGTAATAAACAGCACCAGAAATCATGCCAGTGTCTTGCAGGAGATCGAGACCAACATCGACAATAAGAAAGTTTATCTTCTTCATGTTGACACCTAGTTCTTTGCTCTCCATATCCGTTTATCCACCTAAGCAACGTGGAGTTGCACTCCTCCAGGGAATTTGCAATAACAAGATCGTCAGCATATAGAAACTCTTATGGAAAATTAGGACAGAATTAGTAATTGTATCGAATTGTATCGAAATCATGAAATTAGGACGAAATTGATAATTGTGACTGATCAGAACTATACCTAAGCCTGACAGCAACAAAGCCATTGTCAGACTGATTATCAAGGACGTATCCCTGACTGGTATGACCACCTACTCAAGCTGTGCCAGATAAATATGTGGGCTTTTAATATCATGGGTGGTCAAATCTACAAGGATTCTTTTCTTTAGTCACATGACACAGAAAATATTTAAAATCAAGGATTTCAGTTGTAAAGCAAGGTTTATAGTGAAGTTAGATGAGCGTGTAATATGCAAACTGATGTTGAAGCCTCTGTGATGAGTGTGCAGCCAGAAACAATGTTTTGCTAAGGAAATTGTTTGATGCCATCTTGTGTGTATTTCTCGCCTCTACGTGACTTATTATAATTATTCATGTTTCATTTATTTAGCATTTAACATTACTTAAACTATGAAAACTTGCCTTTTGTATCCTTGATAAAGGGCTTCAATAGAAAGTTATGGAGATAGAAAATACAATGAACACATTAGTATAATAAAGAAAGACTTGTTGCAGCCAGAAATAACTCATTGAAATTGTGTGACAGCACTTTGTTTGTGATTCTCGCCTCTATGTGACTTACTCTTTATTATTTTTATTATTATAATTGTTTATTTCTTATTTTACATATATTCACCCAAACAACGCACAATGCCGATAGATGGAGGAGACTACTGTGAATTAGTGGCTAAATCCATAACAGCATCCTAAGTCGTGAGTTATGCAACAAGATGATTGCTTTACATTTAAATTTCTAAATTTACTAACTACTGATTTATTGAAATAAAAAATGCAATGATATATGACATAATATCCTATTTACAAAAAAACAACAAAATTTAAATTGCAAAATAAAACCGACTAGAATACATTTCTGTCTTCATAAACGAGTCAGCCATTTTAATCTACTGTATAAAACGCACTGTGTGTGTGTGTGTGTGTGTGTGTGTGTGTGTGTGTGTGTGTGTGTGTGTGTGTGTGTGTGTGTGTGTGTGTGTGATATTTTTATAGAAACTTCACGCAAATATACTTTATGTATCCGGGAACGTTCTGAATTAGGTTTTGTATCAGAATGCTTCCAATAATTATCAAAAACCAATAATCAAAAAAATCTGATTAAAGAGGGAACAGTCCGATTTTGACAGATGTTAACACTCTTATATAGTCTAACATCAAAAGTGCATTTGAGAAGCTTTATCACCACAAAAGCAGAAGTGTACAACGTATAAGATCAACCTTAGGCTCTATGATAAGGGCGCATTTGAAATGAATGTTTCTGTTTAGAGCATAATTGAATCATGATACTTGAGTTTTGCATTTTAAACTTTAATACAAGCCATTAATATAAGATAATTTTATAGAATCAACAAGATGTTCTCTACAGTGCAATGTAAACTGCAGTGAATTGTAGACAAAGTCACTGCAGAGAGACATGTAAAGAATTCTCCCAGTACATCACGGCAGGTCCCCGAATAGAATAGGCAATCGATCTATTTGATAGAAAATGGGCAATTTCACCAATCCCAATCACTGTATTGAAAGTGTGGAACATTTGTCGGTCTTCTTTCCATCCCAATCAAAAACTCTCTAATAAGAACAGTATGAAAAAGAAAAATGAGCTTCATGTCTACAAAAAAATAACGGAATAGAATAGATTAGTTTAACACAAAAGATTGTAGATAAAAGATTGTAGGTAAAAGATTGTAGGTAAAAGATTGTAGGTAAGAGATTGTAGGTTAAAGATTGTAGGTAAGAGATTGAAGGTTAAAGATTGTAGGTAAGAGATTGAAGGTTAAAAATTGTAGGCAAAAGATTGTACGTTAAAGATTGTAGGTAAAAGATTGTAGGTAAAAGATTGTAGGTTAAAGATTGTAGGTAAGAGATTGTAGGTTAAAGATTGTAGGTAAGAGATTGTAGGTTAAAGATTGTAGATAAAAGATTGTAGATAAAAGATTGTAGGTTAAAGATTGTAGGGAAAAGATTGTAGGTAAAAGATTGTAGATAAAAGATTGTAGGTTAAAGATTGTAGGTCAAAAAATTGTAGGTAAAAGATTGTAGGTTAAAGATTGTAGGTTAAAGATTGTAGGTAACAGATTTTAGGAAAAAGATTGTAGGTTACAGATTGTAGTTAAAGATTGTAGGTAAAAGATTGTAGGTAAAAGATTGTAGATAAAAGAATGTAGGTTAAAGATTGTAGGTTAAAGTGTAGGTAAAAGATTGTAGGTTACAGATTGTAGGTAAAAGATTGTAGGTAAAAGATTGTAGGTTAAAGATTGTAGGGAAAAGATTGTAGGTTAAAGTGTAGGTAAAAGATTGTAGGTTAAAGATTGTAGGTAAAAGATTGTAGGTAAAAGATTGTAGGTTAAAGTGTAGGTAAAAGATTGTAGGTTAAAGACTGTAGGTAAAAGATTGTAGGTAAAAGATTGTAGGTAAAAGATTGAAGGTTAAAAATTGTAGGTAAAATGTTGTAGGTTAAAGATTGTAGGTAAAAGATTGTAGGTAAAAGATTGTAGGTAAAAGATTGTAGGTAAAATATTGTAGGTAAAAGATTGTAGGTTTATGATTGTAGGTAAAAGATTGTAGTTAAAAGATTGTAGGTAAAAGATTGTAGGTAAAAGAGTTTAGGTAAAAGATTGTAGATAAAAGATTTTAGGTTTATGATTGTAGGTAAAAGATTGTAGGTTAAAGATTGTAGGTTAAAAATTGTAGGTAAAAGGTTGTAGGTTAAAGATTGTAGGGTAATGATTTTAAGTAAAAGATTGTAGGTAAAAGATTGTAGGTTAACGATTGTAGGTTAAAGATTGTAGGTAAAAGATTGTAGGTAAAAGATTGTAGGTAAAAGATTGTAGATAAAAGATTGTATGTTAAAGATTGTAGGTAAAAGAGTGTAGGTTAAAGATTGCAGGTTAAAGATTGTAGGTAAAAGATTGTAGGTTAAAGATTGTAGACTAAAGATTGTAGGTAAAAGATTTTAGGTAAAAGATTGTAGGTAAAAGATTGTAGGTTTATGATTGTAGGTTAAAGATTTTAGGTAAAAGATTGTAGGTAAAAGATTGTAGGTTAAAGATTGTAGGTAAAAGATTGTTGGTAAAAGATTGTAGGTAAAAGATTGTAGGTAAAAGATTGTAGGTAAAAGATTGTAGGTTAAAGATTGTAGGTAAAAGATTGTAGGTTAAAGATTGTAGGTAAAAGATTGAAGGTAAAAAACTGTAGGTTAAAGATTGTAGGTAAAAGATTGTAAATAAAAGATTGTAGGTAAAAGATTGTAAATAAAAGATTGTAGGTAAAAGATTGTAGGTAAAAGATTGTAAGTAAAAGATTGTAGGTAGAAGATTGTAAATAAATGATTGTAGGTAAAAGATTGAAGATAAAAGATTGTAGGTAAAAGATTGTAGGTTATTGTGTAGGTAAAAAGGTTAAAGGTTCAAGATTGTAGGTTAAAGATTGTTTGTAAATGATTGTAGATTAAAGATTGTAGGTAAAAGATTGTAGGTTAAATATTATAGGTTAAAGATTGTAGGTAACAGATTTTAGGAAAAAGATTGTAGGTTACAGATTGTAGGTTAAAGATTGTAGGTAAAAGATTGTAGGTAAAAGATTGAAGATAAAAGAATGTAGGTTAAACATTGTACGTAAAATATTGTAGGAAAAGATTGTAGGTTAAAAATTGTAGGTGAAAGATTGTAGGTAAATGAGTGTAGGTTAAAGACTGTAGGTTAAAGATTGTAGGTAAACGATGTAGGTAAAAGATTGTACGTTACGGTTAGGGTTAGATTGTAGGTAAAAGATTGTAGGTAAAAGATTGTAGGTAAAAGACTTGGTAAAAGATTGTAGGTAAAAGATTGTAGGTAAAAGACTGTGTGTAAAAGATTGTAGGAAAAAGATTTTAGGTTAAATATTGTAGGTTAAATATTGTAGTTTAAATATAGTAGGTTAAAGATTGTAGGTAAAAAATTGTAGGTTAAAGATTGTAGGTAAAAGATTGAAGATAAAAGATTGTAGGTTAAAAGTGTAGGTAAAAGATTGTAGGTTAAAAGTGTAGGTAAAAGATTGTAGGTTAAAGATTGTAGGTAAAAGATTGTAGATAAAAGATTGTAGGTACAAAGTGTAGGTAAAAGATTGTATGTTAAAGATTGTAGGTAAAAGATTGTAGGTAAAAGATTGTAGGTAAAAGATTGTAGGTAAAAGATTGTAGATAAAAGATTGTAGATAAAAGATTGTAGGTTAAAGATTGTAGGTAAAAGATTGTAGATAAAAGATTGTAGGTTAAAGATTGTAGGGAAAAGATTGTAGGTTAAAGATTGTAAGCAAAAGATTGTAGGTTAAAGATTGTAGGGAAAAGATTGTAGGTTAAAGATTGTAGGTTAAAGATTGAAGGTAAAAGATTGTAGGGAAAAGATTGTAGGTTAAAGATTGTAGATAAAAGATTGTAGGTTAAAGATTGTAGGGAAAAGATTGTAGGTTAAAGATTGTAAGCAAAAGATTGTAGGTTAAAGATTGTAGGGAAAAGATTGTAGGTTAAAGATTGTAGGTTAAAGATTGAAGGTAAAAGATTTTAGGGAAATGATTTTAGGTTAAAGATTGTAGATAAAAGATTCTACAATCTTTTACCTACAATCTTTTTCCTACAATCTTTAACCTACAATCTTTTATCTACAATCTTTAACCTACAATCTTTTCCCTACAATCTTTAACCTACAATCTTTTCCTTACAATCTTTAACCTACAATCTTTTCCCTACAATCTTTAACCTACAATCTTTTCCCTACAATCTTTTACCTACAATCTTTAACCTACAATCTTTAACCTACAATCTTTAACCTACAATCTTTTATCTACAATCTTTTACCTACAATATTTAACCTACAATCTTTTATCTACAATCTTTTATCTACAATCTTTTACCTACAATCTTTTACCTACAATCTTTAACCTACAATCTTTTACCTTTACAAAAGATTGTAGATAAAAGATTGTAGGTTAAAGATTGTAGGGAAAAGATTGTAGGTAAAAGATTGTAGATAAAAGATTGTAGGTTAAAGATTGTAGATAAAAGATTGTAGGTTAAAGATTGTAGGTAAACGATTGTAGGTAAAAGATTGTAGGTAAAAGATTGTAGGTAAAAGATTGTAGATAAAAGATTGTAGGTAAAAGATTGTAGGTAAAAGATTCTGGGAAAAGATTGTAGGTTAAAGATTGTAGATAAAAGATTTTAGATAAAAGATTTTAGATAAAAGATTGTAGGTAAAAGATTGTAGGTTAAAGATTGTAGATAAAAGATTGTAGGTTAAAGATTGTAGGTAAAAGATTGTAGGTAAAAGATTGTAGGTAAAAGATTGTAGATAAAAGATTGTAGGTTAAAGATTGTAGGTAAAAGATTGTAGGTTAAAGATTGTAGATAAAAGATTGTAGGTTAAAGATTGTAGATAAAAGATTGTAGGTAAAAGATATTAGGTAAATGATTGCAGGTAAAAGATTGTAGATAAAAGATTGTAGGTTAAAGACTGTAGGTAAAAGATTGTAGGTAAGAGATTGTAGGTAAGAGATTGTAGATAAAAGATTGTAGGTAAAAGATTTTAGATAAAAGATTGTAGATAAAAGATTGTAGATAAAAGATTGTAGGTTAAAGATTGTAGGGAAAAGATTGTAGGTAAAAGATTGTAGATAAAAGATTGTAGGTAAAAAATTGTAGGTTAAAGATTGTAGGGAAAAGATTGTAGGTGAAAGATTGTAGGGAAAAGATTGTAGATAACACAATGTAGATAAAAGATTGTAGGTACAAGATTGTAGGGAAAAGATTGTAGGTAAAAGATTGTAGGGAAAATATTGTAGATAAAAGATTGTAGATAAAAGATTTTAGATAAAAGATTGTAGATAAAAGATTGTAGGTAAAAGATTGTAGATAAAAGATTGTAGGTTAAAGATTGTAGGTAAAAGATTGTAGGTAAAAGATTGTAGGCTAAAGATTGTAGATAAAAGATTTTAGATAAAAGATTGTAGGTTAAAGATTGTAGGGAAAAGATTGTAGGTAAAAGATTGTAGGTTAAAGATTGTAGATAAAAGATTGTAGATAAAAGATTGTAGGTTAAAGATTGTAGGGAAAAGATTGTAGGTAAAAGATTGTAGATAAAAGATTGTAGGTTAAAGATTGTAGATAAAAGATTGTAGATAAAAGATTGTAGATAAAATATTGTAGATACAAGATTGTAGGTTAAAGATTGTAGGGAAAAGATTGTAGGTTAAAGATTGTAGATAAAAGATTGTAGGTAAAAGATTGTAGATAAAAGATTGTAGATAAAAGATTGTAGATAAAAGATTGTAGATAAAAGATTGTAGGTTAAATATTGTAGGTTAAAGATTGAAGATAAAAGATTGTAGGTAAAAGATTGTAGGTAAAAGATTGTAGGTAAAAGATTGTAGGTAAAATATTGTAGGTAAAAGATTGTAGGTAAAAGATTGTAGGTAAAAGATTGTAGGTAAAAGATTGTAGGTTAAAGATTGTAGGTAAAAGATTGTAGGTAAAAAGTTTGTAGATAAAAGATTGTAGGTAAAAGATTGTAGGTAAAAGATTGTAGGTAAAAGATTGTAGGTTAAAGATTGTAGGTAAAAGATTGTAGGTTAAAGATTGTAGATAAAAGATTGTAGGTAAAAGATTGTAGGTAAAATATTGTAGATAAAAGATTGTAAGTAAAAAACTGTAGGTAAAAGATTGTAGGTAAAAGATTGAAGGTAAAAGATTGTAGATGAAAGATTGTAGGTAAAAGATTTTAGATAAAAGATTGTAGATAAAAGATTGTAGGTAAAAGATTGTAGGTAAAAGAGTGTAGGTTAAAAATTGTAGGTAAAAGATTGTAGGTAAAAGATTGTAGGTTAAAGATTGTAGGTAAAAGATTGTAGGTTAAAGATTGTAGATAAAAGATTGTAGGTAAAAGATTGTAGGTAAAAGATTGTAGGTAAAAGATTGTAGATAAAAGATTGTAGGTAAAAGATTGTAGATAAAAGATTGTAGATAAAAGATTGTAGGTTAAATATTGTAGGTTAAAGATTGTAGATAAAAGATTGTAGGTAAAAAATTGTAGATAAAAGATTGTAGATAAAATATTGTAGGTAAAAGATTGTAGGTAAAAGATTGAAGGTAAAAGATTGTAGGTAAAAGATTGTAGGTTAAAGATTGTAGGTAAAAGATTGTAGGTAAAAGATTGTAGATAAATGATTGTAGGTAAAAGATTGTAGGTAAAAGATTGTAGGTTAAAGATTGTAGGTTAAAGATTGTAGGTAAAAGATTGTAGGTTAAAGATTGTAGGTAAAAGATTGTAGGTAAAATATGGTAGATAAAAGATTGTAGGTAAAAGATTGTAGGTAAAAGATTGTAGATAAAAGATTGTAGGTAAAAGATTTTAGATAAAAGATTGTAGATAAAAGATTGTAGGTAAAAGATTGTAGGTAAAAGATTGTAGGTTAAAGATTGTAGATAAAAGATTGTAGGTTAAAGATTGTAGGTAAAAGATTGTAGGTTAAAGATTGTAGGTTAAAGATTGTAGATAAAAGATTGTAGGTAAAAGATTGTAGGTAAAAGATTGTAGATAAAAGATTGTAGGTAAAAGATTGTAGATAAAAGATTGTAGGTTAAATATTGTAGGTTAAAGATTGTAGATAAAAGATTGTAGATAAATGATTGTAGGTAAAAGATGGTAGGTTAAAGAGTGTAATTTAAAGATTGTAGGTTAAAGATTGTAGGTAAAAGATTGTAGGTAAAATATTGTAGATAAAAGATTGTAGGTAAAAGATTGTAGGTAAAAGATTGTAGGTAAAAGATTGTAGGTAAAAGATTGTAGATAAAAGATTGTAGGTAAAAGATTTTAGATAAAAGATTGTAGGTAAAAGATTGTAGGTAAAAGATTGTAGGTAAAAGATTGTAGGTAAAAGATTGTAGGTAAAAGATTGTAGGTAAAGATTGTAGGTTAAAGATTGTAGGTAAAAGATCGTAGGTAAAAGATTGTAGATAAAAGATTGTAGGTAAAAGATTTTAGGTAAAAGATTGTAGATAAAAGATTGTAGATAAAAGATTGTAGATAAAAGATTGTAGGTTAAAGATTGTAGGTTAAAGATTGTAGGTTAAAGATTGTAGGTAAAAGATTGTAGATAAAAGATTGTAGGTAAAAGATTGTAGGTAAAAGATTGTAGATAAAAGATTGTAGGTAAAAGATTGTAGATAAAAGATTGTAGGTAAAAGATTGTAGATAAAAGATTGTAGGTTAAATATTGTAGGTTAAAGATTGTAGATAAAAGATTGTAGGTAAAAGATTGTAGATAAAATATTGTAGGTAAAAGATTGTAGGTAAAAGATTGAAGGTAAAAGATTGTAGGTAAAAGATTGTAGGTTAAAGATTGTAGGTAAAAGATTGTAGGTAAAAGATTGTAGATAAATGATTGTAGGTAAAAGATGGTAGGTTAAAGATTGTAATTTAAAGATTGTAGGTTAAAGATTGTAGGTAAAAGATTGTAGGTAAAATATTGTAGATAAAAGATTGTAGGTAAAAGATTGTAGGTAAAAGATTGTAGGTAAAAGATTGTAGGTAAAAGATTGTAGATAAAAGATTGTAGGTAAAAGATTTTAGATAAAAGATTGTAGATAAAAGATTGTAGGTAAAAGATTGTAGGTAAAAGATTGTAGGTAAAAGATTGTAGGTAAAAGATTGTAGGTAAAAGATTGTAGGTAAAGATTGTAGGTTAAAGATTGTAGGTAAAAGATCGTAGGTAAAAGATTGTAGATAAAAGATTGTAGGTAAAAGATTTTAGGTAAAAGATTGTAGATAAAAGATTGTAGATAAAAGATTGTAGATAAAAGATTGTAGGTTAAAGATTGTAGGTTAAAGATTGTAGGTTAAAGATTGTAGGTAAAAGATTGTAGATAAAAGATTGTAGGTAAAAGATTGTAGGTAAAAGATTGTAGATAAAAGATTGTAGGTAAAAGATTGTAGATAAAAGATTGTAGGTAAAAGATTGTAGGTAAAAGATTGTAGATAAAAGATTGTAGGTAAAAGATTTTAGATAAAAGATTGTAGATAAAAGATTGTAGGTAAAAGATTGTAGGTAAAAGATTGTAGTTAAAAGATTGTAGGTATAAAATTGTAGGTAAAAGATTGTAGGTTAAAGATTGTAGGTTAAAGGTTGTAGGTAAAAGATTGTAGGTTAAAGATTGTAGATAAAAGATTGTAGGTAAAAGATTGTAGGTAAAAGATGGTAGATAAAAGATTGTAGGTAAAAGATTGTAGGTAAAGATTGTAGGTTAAAGATTGTAGGTAAAAGATTGTAGGTAAAAGATTGTAGATAAAAGATTGTAGCTAAAAGATTTTAGATAAAAGATTGTAGATAAAAGATTGTAGGTAAAAGATTGTAGATAAAAGATTGTAGGTAAAAGATTGTAGATAAAAGATTGTAGATAAAAGATTGTAGATAAAAGATTGTAGGTTAAATATTGTAGGTTAAAGATTGTAGATAAAAGATTGTAGGTAAAAGATTGTAGATAAAAGATTGTAGATAAAAGATTGTAGGTAAAAGATTGTAGGTAAAAGATTGAAGGTAAAAGATTGTAGGTAAAAGATTGTAGGTTAAAGATTGTAGGTAAAAGATTGTAGGTAAAAGATTGTAGGTAAAATATTGTAGATAAAAGATTGTAGGTAAAAGATTGTAGGTAAAAGATTGTAGGTAAAAGATTGTAGATTAAAGATTGTAGGTAAAAGATTGTAGGTTAAATATTATAGGTTAAAGATTGTAGGTAAAAGATTTTAGGAAAAAGATTGTAGGTTACAGATTGTAGGTAAAAGATTGTAGGTAAAAGATTGTAGGTAAAAGATTGTAGATAAAAGAATGTAGGTTAAACATTGTACGCAAAATATTGTAGGAAAAGATTGTAGGTTAAAAATTGTAGGTGAAAGATTGTAGGTAATTGAGTGTAGGTTAAAGACTGTAGGTTAAAGATTGTAGGTAAACGATGTAGGTAAAAGATTGTACGTTACGGTTAGGGTTAGATTGTAGGTAAAAGATTGTAGGTAAAAGATTGTAGGTAAAAGACTGTTGGTAAAAGATTGTAGGTAAAAGATTGTAGGTAAAAGACTGTTGGTAAAAGATTGTAGGAAAAAGATTGTAGGTTAAATATTGTAGGTTAAATATTGTAGTTTAAATATAGTAGGTTAAAGATTGTAGGTAAAAAATTGTAGGTTAAAGATTGTAGGTAAAAGATTGAAGATAAAAGATTGTAGGTAAAAAATTGTAGGTAAAAGATTGTAGGTAAAAGATTGTAGGTTAAAGATTGTAGGTAAAAGATTGTAGGTTAAAGATTGTAGATAAAAGATTGTAGGTAAAAGATTGTAGGTAAAAGATTGTAGGTAAAAGATTGTAGGTAAAGATTGTAGGTTAAAGATTGTAGGTAAAAGATCGTAGGTAAAAGATTGTAGATAAAAGATTGTAGGTAAAAGATTTAAGATAAAAGATTGTAGATAAAAGATTGTAGATAAAAGATTGTAGATAAAAGATTGTAGGTTAAAGATTGTAGGTTAAAGATTGTAGGTAAAAGATTGTAGATAAAAGATTGTAGGTAAAAGATTGTAGGTAAAAGATTGTAGATAAAAGATTGTAGGTAAAAGATTGTAGATAAAAGATTGTAGGTAAAAGATTGTAGGTAAAAGATTGTAGGTAAAAGATTGTAGATAAAATATTGTAGGTAAAAGATTTTAGATAAAAGATTGTAGATAAAAGATTGTAGGTAAAAGATTGTAGGTAAAAGATTGTAGGTATAAAATTGTAGGTAAAAGATTTTAGATAAAAGATTGTAGATAAAAGATTGTAGATAAAAGATTGTAGATAAAAGATTGTAGGTTAAAGATTGTAGGTTAAAGATTGTAGGTAAAAGATTGTAGATAAAAGATTGTAGGTAAAAGATTGTAGGTAAAAGATTGTAGATAAAAGATTGTAGGTAAAAGATTGTAGATAAAAGATTGTAGGTAAAAGATTGTAGGTAAAAGATTGTAGGTAAAAGATTGTAGATAAAAGATTGTAGGTAAAAGATTTTAGATAAAAGATTGTAGATAAAAGATTGTAGGTAAAAGATTGTAGGTAAAAGATTGTAGGTATAAAATTGTAGGTAAAAGATTGTAGGTTAAAGATTGTAGGTTAAAGGTTTTAGGTAAAAGATTGTAGGTTAAAGATTGTAGATAAAAGATTGTAGGTAAAAGATTGTAGGTAAAAGATGGTAGATAAAAGATTGTAGGTAAAAGATTGTAGGTAAAGATTGTAGGTTAAAGATTGTAGGTAAAAGATTGTAGGTAAAAGATTGTAGATAAAAGATTGTAGGTAAAAGATTTTAGATAAAAGATTGTAGATAAAAGATTGTAGGTAAAAGATTGTAGATAAAAGATTGTAGGTAAAAGATTGTAGATAAAAGATTGTAGATAAAAGATTGTAGATAAAAGATTGTAGATAAAATATTGTAGGTAAAAGATTGTAGGTAAAACATTGAAGGTAAAAGATTGTAGGTAAAAGATTGTAGGTTAAAGATTGTAGGTAAAAGATTGTAGGTAAAAGATTGTAGGTAAAAGATTGTAGGTAAAAGATTGTAGGTAAAAGATTGTAGGTTAAAGATTGTAGGTAAAAGATTGTAGGTTAAAGATTGTAGATAAAAGATTGTAGGTAAAAGATTGTAGGTAAAATATTGTAGATAAAAGATTGTAGGTAAAAGATTGTAGGGAAAAGATTGTAGGTAAAAGATTGTAGGTAAAAGATTGTAGATAAAAGATTGTAGGTAAAAGATTTTAGATAAAACATTGTAGATAAAAGATTGTAGGTAAAAGATTGTAGGTAAAAGATTGTAGGTTAAAGATTGTAGGTAAAAGATTGTAGGTAAAAGATTGTAGGTTAAAGATTGTAGGTAAAAGATTGTAGGTAAAAGATTGTAGATAAAAGATTGTAGGTAAAAGATTGTAGGTAAAAGATTGTAGATAAAAGATTGTAGGTAAAAGATTGTAGGTAAAAGATTGTAGGTTAAATATTGTAGGTAAAAGATTGTAGGTAAAAGATTGTAGATAAAAGATTGTAGGTAAAAGATTTTAGATAAAAGATTGTAGATAAAAGATGGTAGATAAAAGATTGTAGATAAAAGATTGTAGGTTAAAGATTGTAGATAAAAGATTGTAGGTTAAAGATTGTAGATAAAAGATTGTAGGTTAAAGATTGTAGATAAAAGATTGTAGGTTAAAGATTGTAGGTTAAAGATTGTAGATAAAAGATTGTAGGTAAAAGATTGTAGGTAAAAGATTGTAGATAAAAGATTGTAGGTAAAAGATTGTAGATAAAAGATTGTAGGTTAAATATTGTAGGTTAAAGATTCTAGATAAAAGATTGTAGGTAAAAGATTGTAGATAAAAGATTGTAGATAAAATATTGTAGGTAAAAGATTGTAGGTAAAAGATTGAAGGTAAAAGATTGTAGGTAAAAGATTGTAGGTTAAAGATTGTAGGTAAAAGATTGTAGGTAAAAGATTGTAGATAAATGATTGTAGGTAAAAGATTGTAGGTAAAAGATTGTAGGTAAAAGATTGTAGGTAAAAGATTGTAGGTAAAAGATTGTAGGTTAAAGATTGTAGGTAAAAGATTGTAGGTTAAAGATTGTAGATAAAAGATTGTAGGTAAAAGATTGTAGGTAAAATATTGTAGATAAAAGATTGTAGGTAAAAGATTGTAGGGAAAAGATTGTAGGTAAAAGATTGTAGGTAAAAGATTGTAGATAAAAGATTGTAGGTAAAAGATTTTAGATAAAACATTGTAGATAAAAGATTGTAGGTAAAAGATTGTAGGTAAAAGATTGTAGGTTAAAGATTGTAGGTAAAAGATTGTAGGTAAAAGATTGTAGGTTAAAGATTGTAGGTAAAAGATTGTAGGTAAAAGATTGTAGATAAAAGATTGTAGATAAAAGATTGTAGGTAAAAGATTGTAGATAAAAGATTGTAGGTAAAAGATTGTAGGTAAAAGATTGTAGGTTAAATATTGTAGGTAAAAGATTGTAGGTAAAAGATTGTAGATAAAAGATTGTAGGTAAAAGATTTTAGATAAAAGATTGTAGATAAAAGATGGTAGATAAAAGATTGTAGATAAAAGATTGTAGGTAAAAGATTGTAGATAAAAGATTGTAGGTTAAAGATTGTAGGTTAAAGATTGTAGATAAAAGATTGTAGGTTAAAGATTGTAGATAAAAGATTGTAGGTTAAAGATTGTAGGTTAAAGATTGTAGATAAAAGATTGTAGGTAAAAGATTGTAGGTAAAAGATTGTAGATAAAAGATTGTAGGTAAAAGATTGTAGATAAAAGATTGTAGGTTAAATATTGTAGGTTAAAGATTCTAGATAAAAGATTGTAGGTAAAAGATTGTAGATAAAAGATTGTAGATAAAATATTGTAGGTAAAAGATTGTAGGTAAAAGATTGAAGGTAAAAGATTGTAGGTAAAAGATTGTAGGTTAAAGATTGTAGGTAAAAGATTGTAGGTAAAAGATTGTAGATAAATGATTGTAGGTAAAAGATTGTAGGTAAAAGATTGTAGGTTAAAGATTGTAGGTTAAAGATTGTAGGTAAAAGATTGTAGGTTAAAGATTGTAGATACAAGATTGTAGGTAAAAGATTGTAGGTAAAATATTGTAGATAAAAGATTGTAGGTAAAAGATTGTAGGTAAAAGATTGTAGGTAAAAGATTGTAGGTAAAGGATTGTAGATAAAAGATTGTAGGTAAAAGATTTTAGATAACAGATTGTAGATAAAAGATTGTAGGTAAAAGATTGTAGGTAAAAGATTGTAGGTTAAAGATTGTAGGTAAAAGATTGTAGGTAAAAGATTGTAGATAAAAGATTGAAGGTTAAAGATTGTAGATAAAAGATTGTAGATAAAAGATTGTAGGTTAAAGATTGTAGATAAAAGATTGTAGGTAAAAGATTGTAGAAAAAAGATTGTAGGTTAAAGATTGTAGGTTAAAGATTGTAGATAAAAGATTGTAGGTTAAAGATTGTAGATAAAAGATTGTAGGTTAAAGATTGTAGATAAAAGATTGTAGGTAAAAGATTGTAGGTAAAAGATTGTAGATAAAAGATTGTAGATAAAAGATTGTAGGTTAAAGATTGTAGGTAAAAGATTGTAGGTAAAAGATTGTAGATAAAAGATTGTAGGTAAAAGATTGTAGATAAAAGATTGTAGGTAAAAGATTTTAGATAAAAGAGTGTAGATAAAAGATTGTAGGTTAAAGATTGTAGATAAAAGATTGTAGGTAAAAGATTGTAGGTAAAAGATTGTAAGCAAAAGATTGTAGGTAAAAGATTGTAGGGAAAAGATTGTAGGTTAAAGATTGTAGGTAAAAGATTGTAGATAAAAGATTGTAGATAAAAGATTGTAGATAAAAGATTGTAGGTAAAAGATTGTAAGTAACAGATTGTAAGCAAAAGATTGTAGGTTAAAGATTGTAGGTTTAAGGTTGTAGGTAAAAGATTGTAGATAAAAGATTGTAGATAAAAGATTGTAGATAAAAGATTGTAGGTTAAAGATTGTAGATAAAAGATTGTAGGTTAAAGATTGTAGATAAAAGATTGTAGGTTAAAGATTGTAGGTTAAAGATTGTAGATGAAAGATTGTAGGTTAAAGATTGTAGATAAATATTGTAGGTTAAAGATTGTAGATAAAATATTGTAGGTTAAAAATTGTAGATAAAAGATTGTAGGTTAAAGATTGTAGATAAAAGATTGTAGGTTAAAGATTGTAGGTAAAAGATTGTAGGTAAAAGATTGTAGGTTAAAGATTGTAGGTAAAAGATTGTAGATAAAAGATTGTAGGTTAAAGATTGTAAGTAAAAGATTGTAGGGAAAAGATTGTAGGTTAAAGATTGTAAGCAAAAGATTGTAGGGTCAAGATTGTAGGTAAAAGATTGTAGGGAAAATATTGTAGATAAAAGATTGTAGGTAAAAGATTGTAGGTAAAAGATTGTAGATAAAAGATTGTAGGTAAAATATTGTAGTTAAAAGATTGTAGGTAATAGATTGTAGGTTACAGATTGTAGGTAAAAGATTGTAGGTTAAAGATTGTAGATAAAAGATTGTAGGTTAAATATTGTAGGTAAAAGATTGTAGGGAAAAGATTGTAGATAAAAGATTGTAGATAAAAGATTGTAAGTAAAAGATTGTAGGTAAAATATTGTAGGTAAAAGATTGTAGGTAAAAGATTGTAGATAAAAGATTGTAGATGAAAGATTGTAGATAAAAGATTGTAGATAAAAGATTGTAGGTAAAAGATTGTAGGTAAAAGATTGTAGGTAAAAGATTGTAGGTAAAAGATTGTAGGTAAAAGATTGTAGATAAAAGATTGTAGGTAAAAGATGGTAGGTACAAGATTGTAGGTAAAAGATTGTAGGTAAAAGACTGTAGATAAAAGATTGTAGATAAAAGATTGTAGATAAAAGATTGTAGGTAAAAGATTGTAGGTAAAAGATTGTAGGTAAAAGATTGTAGGTAAAAGATTGTAGGTAAAAGATTGTAGGTTAAAGATTGTAGATTAAAGATTGTAGATAAAAGATTGTAGATAACAGATTGTAGATAAAAGATTGTAGATAAAAGATTGTAGGTAAAAGATTGTAGATTAAAGATTGTAGATAAAAGATTGTAGGTAAAATATTGTAGGTAAAAGATTGTAGGTAAAAGATTGTAGATAAAAGATTGTAGGTAAAAGATTGTAGATAAAAGATTGTAGATAAAAGATTGTAGGTAAAAGATTGTAGGTGAAAGATTGTAGATAAAAGATTGTAGGTAAAATATTGTCGATAAAAGATTGTAGATAAAAGATTGTAGGTAAAAGATTGTAGGGAAAATATTGTAGATAAAAGATTGTAGGTAAAAGATTGTAGGTAAAAGATTGTAGATAAAAGATTGTAGGTAAAATATTGTAGTTAAAAGATTGTAGGTAAAAGATTGTAGGTTACAGATTGTAGGTAAAAGATTGTAGGTTAAAGATTGTAGATAAAAGATTGTAGGTTAAATATTGTAGGTAAAAGATTGTAGGGAAAAGATTGTAGATAAAAGATTGTAGATAAAAGATTGTAAGTAAAAGATTGTAGGTAAAAGATTGTAGGTAAAAGATTGTAGGTAAAAGATTGTAGATAAAAGATTGTAGGTAAAATATTGTAGATAAAAGATTGTAGGTAAAAGATTGTAGATAAAAGATTGTAGATAAAAGATTGTAGGTAAAATATTGTAGGTAAAAGATTGTAGGTTAAAGATTGTAGATAAAAGATTGTAGGTAAAATATTGTAGGTAAAAGATTGTAGATAAAAGATTGTAGATAAAATATTGTAGGTAAAAGATTGTAGGTTAAAGATTGTAGATAAAAGATTGTAGATAAAAGATTGTAGGAAAAATATTGTAGGTAAAAGATTGTAGATAAAAGATTGTAGGTAAAAGATTGTAGGTTAAAGATTGTAGGTAAAAGATTGTAGGGAAAATATTGTAGGTAAAAGATTGTAGGTTAAAGATTGTAAGCAAAAGATTGTAGGTTAAAGATTGTAGGGAAAAGATTGTAGGTAAAAGATTGTAGGTTAAAGATTGTAGATAAAAGATTGTAGATAAAAGATTGTAGGTAAAATATTGTAGGTAAAAGATTGTAGATAAAAGATTGTAGGTAAAAGATTGTAGGTTAAAGATTGTAGGTTAAAGATTGTAGGTAAAAGATTGTAGGTTAAAGATTGTAAGCAAAAGATTGTAGGTTAAAGATTGTAGGTTAAAGATTGTAGATAAAAGATTGTAGATAAAAGATTGTAGGTTAAAGATTGTAAGTTAAAGATTGTAGGTAAAATATTGTAGATAAAAGATTGTAGATAAAAGATTGTAGGTTAAAGATTGTAGGTTAAAGATTGTAGATAAAAGATTGTAGATAAAAGATTGTAGGTTAAAGATTGTAAGCAAAAGATTGTAGGTTAAAGATTGTAGGGAAAAGATCGTAGGTAAAAGATTGTAGGTTAAAGGTTGTAGATAAAAGATTGTAGATAAAAGATTGTAGGTAAAAGATTGTAGGTAAAAAATTGTAGATAAAAGATTGTAGGTAAAAGATTGTAGGTTAAAGATTGTAGGTTAAAGATTGTAGGCAAAAGATTGTAGATAAAAGATTGTAGGTTAAAGATTGTAAGTTTAAGATTGTAGGCAAAAGATTGTAGATAAAATATTGTAGGTAAAAGATTGTAGGTTAAAGATTGTAAGCAAAAGATTGTAGGTTAAAGATTGTAGGGAAAAGATTGTAGGTAAAAGATTGTAGGTTAAAGATTGTAGATAAAAGATTGTAGATAAAAGATTGTTGGTAAAATATTGTAGGTAAAAGATTGTACATAAAAGATTGTAGGTATAAGATTGTAGGTTAAAGATTGTAAGCAAAAGATTGTAGGTTAAAGATTGTAGATAAAAGATTGTAGATAAAAGATTGTAGGTAAAATATTGTTGATAAAAGATTGTAGATAAAAGATTGTAGGTAAAAGATTGTAGCTGAAAAGATTCTAGATAAAAGATTGTAGGTAAAAGATTGTAGGTAAAAGATTGTAGATAAAAGATTGTAGGTAAAAGATTGTAGGTAAAAGATTGTAGGTAAAAGATTGTAGGTTACAGATTGTAGGTAAAAGATTGTAGATAAAAGATTGTAGATAAAAGATTGTAGATAAAAGATTGTAGATCAAAGATTGTAGGTAAAATATTGTAGATAAATGATTGTAGGTTTAAGATTGTAGGTAAAATATTGTAGATAAAAGATTGTAGATAAAAGATTGTAGGTAAAAATGTAGGTAAAAGATTGTAGATAAAAGATTGTAGATAAAAGATTGTAGATAAAAGATTGTAGGTAAAAGATTGTAGATAAAAGATTGTAGATAAAAGATTGTAGGTAAAATATTGTAGGTAAAAGATTGTAGGTAAAAGACTGTAGATAAAAGATTGTAGGTAAAAGATTGTAGATAAAAGATTGTAGATAAAAGATTGTAGGTAAAAGTTTAGGGAATTTCCCTAATAAAATAAAATAACACAATTCTATGAACAATGACAAACAACTTCTTCAACTTAACAAGGGAAAGGTTTATTTGCAAAGCGTACTGAAGGAAGAAAGTAGAGTCGGGTCTCCACTGCCTTACGAGGTAGTTACAACCCGCGGGCGCGGCTGTCGTCAATACCTTTAGTAGGAGCAGCGAAGAGAACAGGCGTCTAACCCCGACGAAGGCTGGTAGCGTAAGAGAGAGTTTTCTTCTGGGACCGGAAGCTGTCTGGTCCCTAGGGGTCAATTTGTATTCGTGCGCAAGTCCTCAGATTGGACAGTCTAGCGCCTCATCACTCACTCAGAGGAAGCGAATGCGCGAGAAGAAAAGGGGTCCATTTGTGTCTGCTACATAACCCCCTGCTTAGGCTGAAAGCCGACAGAGAGAAAGGTAGCATAACAAATAGCAGAAAGAAAAATACAATAAGAAATGTCCATCTCTTTAGGTTATTTTCTTGCAGAAAAAAAATGTTCTTACTTTTCTGTGAAAAGTTGGAATATTTGCAGAAAACGTTCTGCTCTAAAAAGGAGAGAAGAAAAAATGTTCTTTTTCAACAGAAATACACTGTTTTGCAAAGTCTCTTCGGCCAATGTACCCGTCGACCACTACGTGTAGTGGTCACATAATTGTTCTCACGTGGAACATTTACCTCAGGTGTATGATTATGCTGTGTGTATGTTGGAGGAATGTGTGGCTCAGGTGTTAATGTGTCCAGAAAGGCTCTTTTTACCCTATCTACCGATACTGTCTCTTTTTTACCACTAATGTCTAGGATAAAAGTTTTATCAGTGCGTGAAAGCACGCGATAAGGGCCAGTGTAAGGTGGAGTTAGGGGGGCTTTTACTGCGTCCTTTCTAAGGAATACGTGAGTCCATGTCGCTATGTCCTTCGGAACCAAAGATTTAATGGTCTGTTCCCTAGGGTGCATCGGCGGTAGCTTACTGAGATAAGCTCGTAGTCTGTTGACATATAGAGCTGTGTCAGTTGATATATCCTCTATCGGGGTCAGCATCTGACCTGGCAACGATAGAGGTGCTCCATAGACCAGTTCGGCTGCGGAATATCCCAGGTCCTCCTTGATTGATGCCCGACAGCCAAGAAGGATGACCGGTATGTACTCGCTCCATCGCTGTTGATCAGGGTAAGCGCGTAATGCAGCTTTCAATTGGCGATGGAAGCGTTCTATCATCCCATTTGAAGCAGGGTGATAGCTTGTTGTCCGAATGCGAGTGATCCCGAGGATCTTGGACAGTTCCCGGAATAGGTGGGATTCGAATTGTGCACCACGATCAGTGGTGATTGTAGTGGGAACTCCGTAGCGCGATATCCAGCCTGATATAAGGGCTCGCGCTACAGATTCAGCCGAAATGTCACTAAGTGGGATGGCTTCTGGCCACCGTGTGAAACGGTCTATGCAGGTCAGGAGATAAGTGAATCCCTGACTGACCGGCCATGGTCCAACCAAGTCAATGTGAACATGGCTAAACCGAGCGTCTGGGGTGCTGAATGTTCCAAGGGGTGCGCGGATATGCTCGTGCACCTTTGACTTTTGGCAGGATACACAGGAACGTGACCAAGCAATGATGTCACGCCTCATGTTAGGCCAGAAAAATCTAGCTGTAATCAGCTTTACTGTGGCTTTGCGTCCGGGGTGTGCCAGGTTGTGTAGAGTGTCGAAAACAACTCTACGGTGGGTCGTTGGAACGAATGGTCGAGGTGAATCCGTTGAGGTGTCACAGATGATCTGCGTGTCAGAAGTAGGCACAGGCAGATATGCGAATTTGCAAGTCGCGAATTCAGGTGACGATGGATCCAACGTGTCCAGACTTGGCTGGTCTAAGGCCATCTGTTGCAAATCGATATCCGATGGTGAGGACAGAGAATTGATGGGCAGGCGAGACAATGCGTCTGCTGCTGCGTTCTGCTCACCCGCGATATGTCGGATATCACTAGTAAACTGCGAAACAAAGTCCAAATGACGTGTTTCGCGGGGAGAATATTTGTCCGGCTTAGCACGCAGTGCGTATGTAAGCGGACGGTGATCGGTGTAGATCACAAATTGTCGGCCCTCGAGTGAATGTTGGAAGTGTTTCACTGCGAGGTACATTGCCAGTAGTTCGCGGCCAAACGTGCTGTAACGTTGTTCGGCCGGTTTCAGCTGTCGTGAAAAGTATGCTAGAGGTTGTAACTGTTGTTGGTGCTGCTGTTGCAGCACTGCACCTACAGCTGTGCCCGATGCATCAACGACCAGTGAAAACTGGGCATCGGGTACAGGATGTGCCAGCAAAGATGTCGTCGCTAGTTTATTTTTCACTTCAGCAAATGCTCTAAGTTGGATCTCATTAAGTGAGATCTGCTCGTTTTTCTTCTTCCTGTTACGTAACAGGTCGGAAAGAGGAGCTAAGAGATCCGCACAGCGTGGGATAAAGCGTCTGTAGTAATTCAACAGACCAAGGAAGTGCCTAAGTTGGCGAAGTGAAGTGGGCGGTTGAAGGTCTTGTAGAGCCTTCACCTTTTCCGGCAACGGAGATATACCGTCTGGGCTGATAATGTGGCCCAGGAAAACTAGTGACGTAACACCGAAAACGCACTTACCAGGGTTAATCCTCACTTGGTATTGCTGAAACCGTTCAAAAAGTAGGCGGAGGTGAGTGACGTGTTCCTCAGGTGAGGCACTAGCCACGAGAATGTCATCTATATAGTTATAGACGAAATCTAAATCACGCACTACTTCATCCATAAAGCGCTGAAAAGTACTGGCAGCGTTACGTAGGCCGAAAGGCATAGTAAGAAATTCAAACGCTCCAAATGGGGTTGTAACCGCAGTCTTGGGTATGTCGGCCGGATTCACCGGGATCTGATGGTAAGCCTTAACCAGATCTAGCTTAGATAAAGTCTTACAGCCATGCAGAGAGGAAGCAAAGTCCTGAATATGCGGGATTGGGTAACGATCAGGTACCGTCATGGCATTGAGTCGTCTATAGTCCCCAGTTGGACGCCAATCTCCGTCTCGTTTTGGAACCATATGCAGAGGGGAAGCCCAAGGACTGGACGAGGGGCGTATAATTCCCAACTGTAGCATATGATTAAATTCTGCCTTCGCTGCTTTAAGTTTATCCACAGGAAGGCGACGAGGGCGTGAGAACACAGGAGCACCTGTGGTCTCAATATGATGTTTTGTGGTGTGCGTGGGTTTGCTCACCACAAAATTTAAATTGGTTAACTCCGGGTAGGAGTGTAGCACCTCATGGTATGGGTCATTTGCAGCGGCAATGAAAAATACCGGGCTGATAGATGGGGCATTAGATAACGAGCCAGGGACGGAAAGTTCCGTGCTAGCGTCTATCAGCCGGCGTCTGTGCATGTCGACCATTAAATTAAAATTATGCAAGAAATCCGCGCCTAGTATGGGGTACGGTAGATCTGCTACAGTGAAAACCCACGTAAAGTCTCTCCGTAAATTCAAGTCCAGAGAACGTGAAATTTGACCGTACGTGGGGATAGGTGAATGGTTCACCGCTTGCAGTGTTATCAATGACACTGGTGGCTTTTCTTTAAGTAGCCTAAGTGGCCATATACTACAAACAGCGCCAGTGTCTACCAAGCAACGTGCTTGAGATTTTACGTCAGTGACGAAATAGGCACGGTTATTTGCATTTTGTGGAAAGTTTGCCGTGCTCGTCTTTCCACAATTTAGTTTCCCTGGTTGTTAAAAGTGCAGGGCATTTTACAATTCCGTGCTTCAGCGCCATAGCGACTATGATAAAAACATAGTCCCGGCATGTTTGCACGGCGACGGTGGTGCGGGGAAGATGAGCGGCTTTTGTAGCGGCGTCTGGGTGAGTGCGACCTGCCCATATTGAGCTTGCTCACCTCTCTAGTGAGGCGTTCGATGGCCGTTAGTATAGCCACCGATGTAGCATCCTGTCTTACATTTGCGGTGCCTGCGGGTACCTCAGCAGGCTGTTGTGGAATCGCCGCGGTGGTAGGCCCCCTCACAAAGTCCATGACCTTGTCCGCCGATGCTGCTACTACATCGACGGTGTGTTTTTCAAACATTGGCGCAAGTATGGCCTTTACCTGCGCCGGCAGCCTTGAGAAAAAGAGCTGCTTAATTAAGGCACTGTCAGGAGGGACGTCCTCTGCCAGTTCCCTCATTCTACGGAGTAGTTCCGTCGGCCTGCGGTCACCTAAGTGCTCGTCATGGACCAGCGTTTGAAAACGCTTTTCCGCCGACACGGACGTCCGTAGTAGCACCTCCCGTTTTATGCTATCGTAAGTGGAGTTTAACGGGGTGTCCGTTATTAAGTCCTTGACCGCAGGAGTCAATGACGCGGGGAAGGCACTGAATAAAATGTGCAGCTTCGTTTGCTCTGACACGTTGTTCGCCGCAAAATAAGACTCGAGTTGAGCAAACCAGACCCGGACGTCCCCAGCGAAGGCAGGCAACGTTGTCATCGTCACTACCGAAAGTAGATACCAAACATTTTAAAAAAAAAAAATATATATATAATGTATCCGAAATCTGAAAGGACGCCGAATATGGACCACGTGGAGAAGAAAGGAGAAATATGGAGAAAATCTTTAAACAGAGACAATACAAAAAAAAAAAAAATTTAACAGGCTAATGGGGGAGGAGAAGAAAGAAACAAAATTACCATGAAATAAAGCTAAAACAAAATTATATCAGGAAGAGCCGTGAAGCAAAAAAAAATGTGGACAATATGGGTTTTTTTTGTGTTTTTTTTTTTTTTTTATAAATGTGTGTGAACCTGAAGATAAATGAACTCTTTAAGTACTTACATTTTGGCCGAAGAGTGCTAATGCGGAAAAACTTCGTGAAAGTTCTTTTTTTTTTTTTTTTTTTTTTTTTTTTTTTGTTGTCGAGTTTTTTCTTTTTCGTACACCAAGAAAGTGTCACCTCTTTTTGTAGGTTGGCGTTCTTTTTTTTTTATGTGTAGCCCGCCGTTGTGAAAGAAAAGGGTGTTTTTTCTTTGTTTTGTTTGTTTTTGTTTTTTTTGTATGCTCCTTAGTTTATAATATATATATATATATATATATATATATATATATATATATATATATATATATAACGGGAAAAAAACGATAAGGAAGAGAGGGAAATAACGTCTTTTTTTTTTTTAAGTTTTAAATGTGCTCTCCCGAATCCGTTGTCTGTTTATGAGTGTGGTTGGAAACCATGTGCTGGTTTTTAAAATGCGCGCCTTACCCTGTTAAAAAGCGAAAGAAGTGTCTGTTCGGAAATGTGTTATCACGACGGAGTCACCATTTTTGGGAATTTCCCTAATAAAATAAAATAACACAATTCTATGAACAATGACAAACAACTTCTTCAACTTAACAAGGGAAAGGTTTATTTGCAAAGCGTACTGAAGGAAGAAAGTAGAGTCGGGTCTCCACTGCCTTACGAGGTAGTTACAACCCGCGGGCGCGGCTGTCGTAAATACCTTTAGTAGGAGCAGCGAAGAGAACAGGCGTCTAACCCCGACGAAGGCTGGTAGCGTAAGAGAGAGTTTTCTTCTGGGACCGGAAGCTGTCTGGTCCCTAGGGGTCAATTTGTATTCGTGCGCAAGTCCTCAGATTGGACAGTCTAGCGCCTCATCACTCACTCAGAGGAAGCGAATGCGCGAGAAGAAAAGGGGTCCATTTGTGTCTGCTACAAAAGATTGTAGGTGAAAGATTGTAGATAAAAGATTGTAGGTAAAATATTGTCGATAAAAGATTGTAGATAAAAGATTGTAGGTAAAAGATTGTAGGGAAAAGATTGTAGGTAAAAGATTGTAGGTAAAAGATTGTAGGTAAAAGATTGTAGATAAAAGATTGTAGATAAAAGATTGTAGGTTACAGATTGTAGGTAAAAGATTGTAGGTAAAAGATTGTAGGTAAAAGATTGTAGGTAAAAGATTGTAGGGAAAAGATTGTAGGTAAAAGATTGTAGGTAAAAGATTGTAGGTAAAAGATTGTAGATAAAAGATTGTAGGTAAAAGATTGTAGGTTACAGATTGTAGGTAAAAGATTGTAGGTTACAGATTGTAGCTAAAAGATTGTATGTTAAAGATTGTAGATAAAAGATTGTAGGTAAAAGATTGTAGATAAAGGATTGTAGGTAAAAGATTGTAGCTAAAAGATTGTATGTTAAAGATTGTCGATAAAAGATTGTAGGTAAAAGATTGTAGGTAAAAGATTGTAGGTAAAAGATTGTAGATAAAAGATTGTAGGTAAAATATTGTAGGTAAAAGATTGTAGGTAAAAGATTGTAGGTTACAGATTGTAGCTAAAAGATTGTATGTTAAAGATTGTAGATAAAAGATTGTAGGTAAAAGATTGTAGATAAAGGATTGTAGGTAAAAGATTGTAGATAAAAGATTGTAGATAAAAGATTGTAGGTTAAATATTGTAGGTTACAGATTGTAGATAAAAGATTGTATGTTAAAGATTGTAGATAAAAGATTGTAGATAAAAGATTGTATATAAAAGATTGTAGGTAAAAGATTGTAGGTAAAATATTGTAGGTAAAAATTGTAGGTAAAAGATTGTAGATAAAAGATTGTAGGTAAAAGATTGTAGATAAAAGATTGTAGATAAAAGATTGTTGGTTAAAGATTGTAGGTAAAAGATTGTAGGTAAAAGATTGTAGATAAAAGATTGTAGGTAAAAGATTGTAGATAAAAGATTGTAGGTAAAAGATTGTAGGTAAAAGATTGTAGGTAAAAGATTGTAGGTAAAAGATTGTAGGTTAAAGATTGTAGGTAAAAGATTGTAGGTAAAAGATTGTAGATAAAAGATTGTAGATAAAAGATTGTAGATAAAAGATTGTAGGTAAAAGATTGTAGGTAAAAGATTGTAGGTTAAAGATTGTAGGTAAAAGATTGTAGGTAAAAGATTGTAGGTAAAAGATTGTAGATAAAAGATTGTAGGTAAAAGATTGTAGGTAAAAGATTGTAGGTAAAAGATTGTAGATAAAAGATTGTAGATAAAAGATTGTAGATAAAAGATTGTAGGTAAAAGATTGTAGGTAAAAGATTGTAGATAAAAGATTGTAGGTAAAAGATTGTAGGTAAAAGATTGTAGATAAAAGATTTTAGGTTAATGATTGTAGGTAAAAGATTGTAGGTAAAAGATTGTAGGTAAAAGATTGTAGATAAAAGATTGTAGGTAAAAGATTGTAGATAAAAGATTGTAGATAAAAGATTGTAGATAAAAGATTGTAGATAAAAGATTGTAGGTTAAAGATTGTTGGTTACAGATTGTAGATAAAAGATTGTAGGTTAAAGATTGTAGATAAAAGATTGTAGATAAAAGATTGTAGGTAAAAGATTGTAGGTAAAAGATTGTAGATAAAAGATTGTAGGTTAAAGATTGTAGGTAAAAGATTGTAGATAAAAGATTGTAGATAAAAGATTGTAGGTTAAAGATTGTAGGTAAAAGATTGTAGGTAAAAGATTGTAGGTAAAAGATTGTAGGTAAATGATTGTAGGTAAAAGATTGTAGATAAAAGATTGTAGATAAAAGATTGTAGGTAAAAGATTGTAGATAAAAGATTGTAGATAAAAGATTGTAGATAAAAGATTGTAGGTAAAAGATTGTAGGTAAAAGATTGTAGGTAAATGATTGTAGGTAAAAGATTGTAGGTAAAAGATTGTAGGTAAAAGATTGTAGGTAAAAGATTGTAGGTAAAAGATTGTAGAAAAAAGATTGTAGATAAAAGATTGTAGATAAAAGATTGTAGATAAAAGATTGTAGGTAAAAGATTGTAGGTAAAAGATTGTAGGTAAAAGATTGTAGGTAAAAGATTGTAGGTAAAAGATTGTAGATAAACGATTGTAGGTAAAAGATTGTAGGTAAAAGATTGTAGGTAAAAGATTGTAGATAAAAGATTGTAGATAAAAGATTGTAGATAAAAGATTGTAGGTAAAAGATTGTAGGGAAAAGATTGTAGGTAAAAGATTGTAGGTAAAAGATTGTAGGTTAAAGATTGTAGGGTAATGATTTTAAGTAAAAGATTGTAGGTAAAAGATTGTAGGTTAAAGATTGTAGATAAAAGATTGTAGGTAAAAGATTGTAGGGAAAAGATTGTAAGCAAAAAATTGTAGGTTTAAGATTGTAGATAAAAGATTGTAGATAAAAGATTGTAGGTTAAAGATTGTAGGTAAAAGATTGTAGATAAAAGATTGTAGGTTAAAGATTGTAGGTAAAAGATTGTAGATAAAAGATTGTAGGTAAAAGATTGTAGGTAAAAGATTGTAGGTAAAATATTGTAGGTAAAAGATTGTAGATAAAAGATTGTAGGTAAAAGATTGTAGGTTAAAGATTGTAGGTTAAAGATCGTAGGTTAAAGATTGTAGATAAAAGATTGTAGGTTAAAGATTGTAGGTTAAAGATTGTTGGGTAATGATTTTAAGTAAAAGATTGTAGGTAAAAGATTGTAGGTTTAAGATTGTAGGTAAAAGATTGTAGGGAAAAGATTGTAGGTAAAAGATTGTAGATAAAAGATTGTAGGTAAAAGATTGTAGGTAAAAGATTGTAGGGAAAAGATTGTAGGTTAAAGATTGTAGGTTAAAGATTGTAGATTAAAGATTGTAGGTTAGGGTTAGGGTTAGATTGTATGTAAAAGATTGTAGGTAAAAGATTGTAGATAAAAGAAGCAGTGGACTACAATTTGAAATTCTGAATTTCGGCAGAAAGATTCCCAAATTTTACCACAAAGATTCCCAATTTCAACAAGATACAACTAAGGAAGGTCGAAAGTCACATCAACCGAAACTAAAATGACACTGAAGATTGAGAATATCCAAATCATATAAGCGATGCTGCCATGCTAACAAAAGCATTTAAGCAAAACATGCAGAACAAAAATGTAACTAAAAAGAAATCCGGTCAACACCGGTTGGTAGATTGCAACTTGGTCATCTTCAAATCCAATGTTTACAAAATATTGTCCGTAACAGACCCATAATGAAATAAATGCATTTTAAACAGCTGATTCATGCTAGTACTCCCATAGTGTTCTCCATCTTTTGGGTGATAGTCATTCGATCTAATTAATATTTATCCTTGAATGCTTCTTGGCCTTGATAGGTTGTGATTCTATAATAAAACAAAAAGTGACTAATTGTTGTCTTCTTCATCTCCTCTTTCTCTTTATCTTATAGCTCCTCCTCCTTGTTCATCTTCTACTCTTTTTCTTTTCTTCCTTCTTTTTCTTTGCCTCGTCCCCCTTCTCTTCTTCATCCTTATTCTTTTCTTCCTTTTTCTTCTGCTCCAACTCCTTTCCTTCTTCTCCTCCTCCTCCTCCTCCTCTTCTTCTCTCCCTCCTCATTCTTCTCATTTTCCTTCATCTTTCCTCCTTCTTCTACATCTCATCTTCCTTCTCTTTTTCCTCTTCCTTTTTCTTCTCATCCTCCACCTTCTTATTCAAAAGAACATCTTCAAATCACCACTCCCTCGAAAACTGTCCAGACAATATCTTCCCTCGCGAGCCCCACAAGCAATATGCATAACACCACCATTCGTATGTTGCAATTGTAGTAATCGTAGGCAGTTGAATGCTGCGCCAAAAATCGATCGTGTAACATGTGCACATCTTACCTGCTCAACCGCCAATTGTGTGCCAACTGAAAATTATCCCGATTACCACAAATCAATGTGAAAAGAGGGAACAGAAATTAATTGATGATTATTTATTGGGGATTTTCTGGCCTTTTCACATCAGAAATCATTACTTCTGATCTCATTAGTTTAGGAGATATTAATTACATACAAAAACACATGCCATATGTATAGATATCTATTTATATAAAGTTAGATGTATTTATCTATATTATACATGTATGTATATATATATATATATATATATATATATATATATATATATATATATTATTGTATTTCTCTTTGTCTGTCCAGTTTTTCTTGCAAACTACTGAACTGATCTAGCTGAAGTTTTGTGTGGATCTTTGTAATGAGAAAGTGCAGTAAACTAGGCATTATGATATCCTTTTGATGCACAGTTTAGGATTAATAGGGATTAGTCACCACAATACGACATTTACTTCTTTTTTTTTTTACACAGGCATCACCACATTATCAAGGCCAAGAGGCCACTCGAGGATAAGGGTTAAAGAGTGTACAGTAGAAATTGGACAATATAGTAATCATTAGTAATGAAAATTCAGTAAATTTGTTAACTTATATCGAACGGCTCATCAAGAACTTATTTACGTTAGACTTGAAGACAACCATATTGTAGTCAGCCAGAAAGCAGGAAAACGGAAGACAATTCCACAGGCGTGCAGTTCTAAGAAAGAAGCTTTGTTCATGGAATCTACGTTTAGGTTTAGGCATATTAAATAGAGAAATAGTCAACCACCTCAGCAGAAACAACCTTCTTAGTGACACACAATATGGTTTCCGCTCTGCAAGATCTACTGCAGATGTGCTGACGGTTATATCTCACAGGATTAGTGAATCTCTTGACAAAGGCTTCCTTTCTAGGGCAATTGCTCTTGACATATCAAAAGCCTTCGACACGGTATGGCATAAGGGTCTACTTCACAAGATTTCCAGCTACGGTATAACTGGAAATGTTTTCTAAATCATTAAATCATTTCTCTCCGATAGGCTCATAAGAGTAGTGGTTGATGGATAAAAATCAGAGGCCTGCAGTATTAATGCTGGAGTCCCTCAGGGGTCAATCCTGGGCCCAACTCTCTTCCTGATCTACATCAATGACCTCCCTAAACACATACTTAAATCATTCGTTGACATCTATGCTGATGACACGACCATCTACGGCAACACATCAAAGGCTGTAAATGACAAAGTTCTCTCTGATTCTCTCTCCTCTGATCTCAAGCACGTGGTTCAGTCGGGGAAGACGTGGCTGGTTACCTTTAATGCATCTAAAACCAAGCTCCTATCCTTACATCATCAACGCTCTGATCCCCATCTGGCATCAATTGGGATGAATGGCTCTCGTCTGGGAGAGGCCCCGTGTTTTGACAAGCTTCTGGGTTTGACCTTTACTCCTGATCTGAAATGGAACACGTACATCAAGTCTGTTGCCAAGGTCGCTGGAAAGATGGTGGGATCCTTCTACCGCTCCAGAAGATATCTCACTACTGATGTAATTCTCTATCTATATAAAAGCCAAGTACGTCCAAGGATGGAATACTGCTGCTATATCTGGGCAGGAGCTGCTAAAAACAGCCTATTCTGCCTTGGCAGAGTACAAAATAGACTTTGTGGCTTAGTGGGGGATGCCCCTTTCTCTACCCTGCAACCTCTCTCCCACAGAAGAGACGTTGCGAGCCTATCCTTGTTTTATCGTTATTTCCATGGCAGGTGCTCGTCTGAACTCCAATCTCTGGTCCCCCCTCGCAAATCTTTCACGAAAAACACCCGTCTAGCCGAATTCACTGTGAAAAATTTCGCCCACTCTATATCTGTGCCTAAATCAAAACGTGGATTCTATGAACAAAGCTTCTTTCTTAGAACTGCACGCCTGTGGAACTCTGTTCCGTCTGTCTGCTTCCCACCTTACTACAACTTGGATGTGTTCAAGTCCAACGTTAACAAATTCCTAATGAACCCCCCCCCTTAAGTAAACACTTCATCAAATCTCCACACTAACATAATGTACTTGCAATAACCCTTATCCCTGAGTAGCTTCCAGGCCTTGATAAGTGGTGACCACTGTGTAAAAAAAAAAAAAAAAAAGGTACAGATAAAGAGTGAGGGAATTATTGATAGTGTTTTCAGCTAGACGAGTGTTTCTTGTGAAAGTTTGGCGAGGGGGGACCATAGATTGAAGCTCAGTCGAACACTTTCCATGAAAATAACGATACATCAGAGACAAACTCGCAACATCTCTTCTGTGAGATAGAGGTTGCGGGGAAGAGAAAAGGACATCTCCTACGAGGCTACAAAGTCTATTTTGAACTCTATCAAGGCAGGACAAGTCCTTTCTAGCAGCTCCTACCCAGATGTGGCAACAGTATTCCATCCTTGGACGTACCTGGCTCTTATATAGATAGAGAATTGCCTCAGCAGTGAGATATCTACTGGATCGATAGAAAGATCCCACCATTTTTCCAGCGACCTTGGCAACAGATATGATGTACGTGTTCTATTTAAGATCAGGAGTAACAGTCAAGCCCAGAAGCTTGTCAAAACATGAGGCCTCCTGAAGACGAGAGCCATTCATTTCAATTGATGCCAGATGTGGATCAGAATGTTGATGATGTAAAGAGAGAAGCTTGGTTTTAGATGCATTAAAAGTAACTAGCCACTCCTTTCCCCATAGTAATATGTGCTCCAGATCAGAGGAGAGAGAATCAGAGAGAACTTGGTCGTTTACTGTTTTAGATGTGCTACCATAAATGGTAGTGTCATCAGCATAAATATCTACAAATTATGTAAGGACGTGATTTGGAAGATCATTAATGTAGATCAGGAAAAGAGTTGGGCCCAGGATGGACCCCTGAGGGACACCGGCATTAATACTGTGAGCTTCTGATTTTTTCCCCTCAACTACTACTCTTATGAACCTATCAGAAAGAAATGATTTAATAATTGAGAAGACATTTCCAGCTATACCATAGCTACAAATCTGATGAAGTAAACCTTTATGCCATACCCTATCAAAGGTCTTAGATATGTCAAGAGCAATTGCCCTAGAAAGGTTGCCTCCGTCGAGAGATTTGCTAATCCTATGAGATATAACTGTAAGCACATCTGCTGTAGATCTAGCAGAACGGAAACCATATTGTGTGTCACTAAGAAGGTTATTTTTGCTGAGATGGTTGATTACTTCTCCATTTAACACAGATTCCAGCAACTTACTCATGACGCACAGGAGACTTATTGGCCTGTACTGAGAAGGGGATGAGCGATCACCTGAATTCTTAAATGCAGGACATACTGATGAGATTTTCCAGGGTGATGGGAAGCTATTCTCCTTAAGACAACGTTTAAACAGTTTTGTAAGTATGGGCGCTAGTTCTGGTTGAAGTTTTTTGAGTACTATAATTGGAATACCGTCAGGGCCAGTTGCTTTACTGGAATCAAGGTTTTTGATTAGCTTGGCAACATCACGCACAGATATATGTATATCACATAGCATGTTTTCTGATACAGGAGGAAATATTGGGGGTTGGTGGCCTTGGTCGCAAAGGGTAGAATTAGCTGAAAAGTTCTTGGCATTGTAAAACAGAGTGGTCGGAAGATCCAAGAGGAGACAGAACAGAAACTGAACACTGTTCAG